>NC_080189.1:140936513-141214039 GCF_030028045.1 Hippopotamus amphibius kiboko | reverse complement strand
GGTTATGAATGTTTTGCCATCAGGCTGCAAAGTGAATGTTGACACAAAGCCTCTGATCCTACAGCTTCCAAGCTGTGCAAGAGACACCCATGCCACACACTGCAACATTCTATAGTGAACTTTGCTCCAGAGAGGTTCTGCATAGGATTTATGGCTGAAGTGGGAGTAGGCCCTACACAGTTGTAGGTGATACTGGGACTTACCAGAGCCTAGCAGGGCCCAGGGAAAAACTGTTCAATTACTTCATGCTGGAGGCAAATTCGAATTTCTGTTTAAAGCAGAGAGACTTTTGGTATGACTTTCCAGGATGAATGCTAAGCACAATGTTTTTCTCTCTACAGCCCCAAGTTCCTCATTGGGGCTGACCAGCCTGGCAGTCAGAGACTCCCTAGTACTGCGTTCTTGAGGCAGCTTGAAAGCTGTGGAAATCTAGCTCTTCAGTGAACAGAGGCCTGCATTTAACATTGCTTTGCATACAAAGATGATTCCAAGGGCTCCTCTCTCTACAGGGTGCTCTGAAGCCACAGGAGAAACTACCCACACTCACTGTTCTCTAATGGAAACTGTGAAACCAAGCATCCATTTGTACAGAAAGTCGCTCTCCTGTTGAAGCACTACATTGACCAAGGTTTCATGGAAAGTGCTGTAGGACATTCTGGATGGAGAGCCTGAAGCTCACATGGAGGCTATTGGTCCAATTTCACTCACCGTCGAATTAGAGTGCTGTGGGATGAGGTTCTAGCAAGGAATGGCAAGCACCCCGTTTCTTTCAATTAGACTCACATGTTCTCAGGAACACTTACCAACAGTGGAGAGAAGATGGGCAACAAGGGTGATTTCCATGCAGCCTGGAGACCACAACTGTCCTGCTTCCCTTTGTGTAAATAACTGCTACTCCCAGGAGGCTCCAATATCAAAGTGGTCACACTGCCTCTATATCTGCAGTTTCCAAACCATGATAAGACACACAGGCCACACACTGAGCCCTTCCATGAATAAATTTTGCTCCACAGAGGGTCTGCATGCCATGTATGGCCTAAGCGAGTGAAGGCCCTAGTAAGTCGAGGGGACCCTGGGACTTGCCATTGCCTCGTAGTGCTCAGGGAAAACATGTCCATTTTCTTCAGGTTGGATGCAAATTCGAGTTTCTGCTTCAGGTAAAAGAGGTCAGGTAGGAGAGCCCAGGGTGAAGGCAAAGCACAGAGTTTTTTCCATGCAGCTCCAGTTTCCTCACCTGGGCCAACAAGCATGGAAGGAAAAGCCTCCCTACAACTGGATTCCTGAGGAAGTTTCAAAGCAGAGGGAACTCTGACTACACAAGCTAGAGTGCCCTGCTTAGGCCTTCCCTCTGACAACCAAGTCAATCCCAAGGGCCTATGGGTTGGAGCTGCCTTAAAGGGACAAGAGTGACTTTGGGCACACAGTGTTCCCCCATGGAAAATGGTGCTGAACCGAGCATAAATTTCCTCTTGCAAGGTTTCTTAACATTAAAATACTACATTGAATAAGGTTTCATGGACACTGCTGCAGGCCTTTCTGGATGGAAAAATTGCAGCTTACTTAGAGGCTACTGGTAAATTTTCATGAGTCTTCTAGGTAAAGAGGAGAAGCTGCTAGGAAGGGGTTGCAAGCACCTTGTTCTCTTGGAATACACTCAGTCTTCACCAAAGAGGCTTGCCAGCAGTGAAGAAAAGTCAAACAACAATGGTGTATGTCATGCAGATAAGATGCTGCATGAATCCTGGTTGAAAATGGACTAATGACTATTTGGCCCTCAGGCCCCAATATGAACATTGACACACAGCCTCCATATCTGCAGCTTCCAAGCATGAAAGAGACAAAAATGCTACACAATGGGACCATCTCTAATGAACTTTGCTCTGTAGAGACTGCATAGTGTGTAAGTCATAAGCGGGAGCAGTTGCTAGGTAGGCCTGGGTGACAGTGAGACTTGCCAGGCCCTAGCAGTGCTCAGGGAAAAGCTGTACTTTTTCTTCAGGCTGGATGCAATTCAAGGCTCTGCTTGAGGTAGAGACAGGTCAGGTAGCAGATCCCTGGTTGAAGGCAAAGCACAGAGTTGTTCTGTGCTGCTTCGATTTCCACACCCAGGCTGAGAAGCATGGAAGGAAAAGCCTCTCTAGAACTGGGTACCTGAGCAAGTTTCAGAGCAGGGGGAAGTCTGGCTCTATAAGCAAGAGAGCCCTGCTTAGGCCTTCACTCTTGCAATAAGGGTGATCCCAAGTACCTGTGGGTTGGAGGATGCTATTAAGACACTGGAGAGATTTTCAGCAAATAGTGTTCCCCCATGGAAAATGGTGTAGACCAGAGAGTCCGTTTCCTCCTGCAAGGCATTTTAGCATGAAAGCAGTCCATTGACTAAGATTTCATGGAAACTGCTTTAGGCATTTCTGCATGGAAAAACTGTGGCTAACTTGGAGGCTAGTAGTGAAGTTTAGTTTGTCCTCTAGATCAGGAGTGTTGTAGGATGAGATCTTGGCAAGGGATTGCAAGCAACTTCTTTCTTTGGAATAGACTCACTTTTCCCCAAAGAGGCTTGCCAGCAGTGAAGAAAAGTCTAGCAGCAATGGTGTTTGGCATGCAGCTAAGAGGCCACATGAATCATGCTTGAAAATGGGGTTATGACTGTTTTGCCATCAGTCCCTATTGTGAAAGTTGACACACAGCCTCTGATTCTGCAGCTTCAGAGCAGTGAAAGAGTCACACGTGCCACACAGTGCAATGTTGTATAATGAACATTGCTCAGAGAGGTTCTGCATGGGGTGTATGCCCTAAGCAGGAGCAGGGCCTAGGTAGGCCTAGGTGACAGTGGGACTTGCCAGGGCCTAGCAGGGCTCAGGGGGAAACTGTTAGCTTGCTTCATGCTGGAGGCAAATTCCAGTTTCTGCTTAAGGTAAAGAGACTCCTCTTAGGACTTCCCAGGATGAATGGTAAGCACATTGTTTTTCTCAGTGCAGCTCCACATTCCTCAATTGGGTCGATCAGCCTGGCAGTCAGAGACTCCCTAGAACTGTTTTCCTGGGGCAGTTTGAAAGTTGGGAATGTCTAGCTCTCCAAGGAAGACAGGCCTGTGTTTACCATAGCTTTCAATACAAATGTGATTCCAAGGGTTCCTCACTCTAGATGGTGCTCTAAAGCCATAGGAGAGAGTATCCACACACACTGTTCTCTAATAGAAACTGCAAAACCAAGCATCCATTTGTACAGAAAGGCACTCTCCTGTTGAAGCCCCACATTGACCAAGGTTTCATCCAAACTGCTGCAGGCCTTTCTGGATGGAGAAACTGCAGTTTACTTGAAGGCTAGTTTCATGTTTTGTGTGTTTTCTATATCAAGACTGTTGTGGGATGAGATCCTCGCAAAGGATGGCAAGCAACTTGTTTCTTTAGATAGAATCACTTTTCCCCAAAGAGGCTTGCCAGCAGTGAAGAAAAGTCAAGCAACAAGGGTGTTTGGTATGCATCTAAGAGGTCTCATGAATCCCGCTTGAATATGGGGTTATGAATGTTTTGCCATCAGGCTGCAAAGTGAATGTTGACACAAAGCCTCTGATCCTACAGCTTCCAAGCTGTGCAAGAGACACCCATGCCACACACTGCAACATTCTATAGTGAACTTTGCTCCAGAGAGGTTCTGCATAGGATTTATGGCTGAAGTGGGAGTAGGCCCTACACAGTTGTAGGTGATACTGGGACTTACCAGAGCCTATCAGGGCCCAGGGAAAAACTGTTCAATTACTTCATGCTGGAGGCAAATTCGAATTTCTGTTTAAAGCAGAGAGACTTTTGGTATGACTTTCCAGGATGAATGCTAAGCACAATGTTTTTCTCTCTACAGCCCCAAGTTCCTCATTGGGGCTGACCAGCCTGGCAGTCAGAGACTCCCTAGTACTGCGTTCTTGAGGCAGCTTGAAAGCTGTGGAAATCTAGCTCTTCAGTGAACAGAGGCCTGCATTTAACATTGCTTTGCATACAAAGATGATTCCAAGGGCTCCTCTCTCTACAGGGTGCTCTGAAGCCACAGGAGAAACTACCCACACTCACTGTTCTCTAATGGAAACTGTGAAACCAAGCATCCATTTGTACAGAAAGTCGCTCTCCTGTTGAAGCACTACATTGACCAAGGTTTCATGGAAAGTGCTGTAGGACATTCTGGATGGAGAGCCTGAAGCTCACATGGAGGCTATTGGTCCAATTTCACTCACCGTCGAATTAGAGTGCTGTGGGATGAGGTTCTAGCAAGGAATGGCAAGCACCCCGTTTCTTTCAATTAGACTCACATGTTCTCAGGAACACTTACCAACAGTGGAGAGAAGATGGGCAACAAGGGTGATTTCCATGCAGCCTGGAGACCACAACTGTCCTGCTTCCCTTTGTGTAAATAACTGCTACTCCCAGGAGGCTCCAATATCAAAGTGGTCACACTGCCTCTATATCTGCAGTTTCCAAACCATGATAAGACACACAGGCCACACACTGAGCCCTTCCATGAATAAATTTTGCTCCACAGAGGGTCTGCATGCCATGTATGGCCTAAGCGAGTGAAGGCCCTAGTAAGTCGAGGGGACCCTGGGACTTGCCATTGCCTCGTAGTGCTCAGGGAAAACATGTCCATTTCCTTCAGGTTGGATGCAAATTCGAGTTTCTGCTTCAGGTAAAAGAGGTCAGGTAGGAGAGCCCAGGGTGAAGGCAAAGCACAGAGTTTTTTCCATGCAGCTCCAGTTTCCTCACCTGGGCCAACAAGCATGGAAGGAAAAGCCTCCCTACAACTGGATTCCTGAGGAAGTTTCAAAGCAGAGGGAACTCTGACTACACAAGCTAGAGTGCCCTGCTTAGGCCTTCCCTCTGACAACCAAGTCAATCCCAAGGGCCTATGGGTTGGAGCTGCTTTAAAGGGACAAGAGTGACTTTGGGCACACAGTGTTCCCCCATGGAAAATGGTGCTGAACCGAGCATAAATTTCCTCTTGCAAGGTTTCTTAACATTAAAATACTACATTGAATAAGGTTTCATGGACACTGCTGCAGGCCTTTCTGGATGGAAAAATTGCAGCTTACTTAGAGGCTACTGGTAAATTTTCATGAGTCTTCTAGGTAAAGAGGAGAAGCTGCTAGGAAGGGGTTGCAAGCACCTTGTTCTCTTGGAATACACTCAGTCTTCACCAAAGAGGCTTGCCAGCAGTGAAGAAAAGTCAAACAACAATGGTGTATGTCATGCAGATAAGATGCTGCATGAATCCTGGTTGAAAATGGACTAATGACTATTTGGCCCTCAGGCCCCAATATGAACATTGACACACAGCCTCCATATCTGCAGCTTCCAAGCATGAAAGAGACAAAAATGCTACACAATGGGACCATCTCTAATGAACTTTGCTCTGTAGAGACTGCATAGTGTGTAAGTCATAAGCGGGAGCAGTTGCTAGGTAGGCCTGGGTGACAGTGAGACTTGCCAGGCCCTAGCAGTGCTCAGGGAAAAGCTGTACTTTTTCTTCAGGCTGGATGCAATTCAAGGCTCTGCTTGAGGTAGAGACAGGTCAGGTAGCAGATCCCTGGTTGAAGGCAAAGCACAGAGTTGTTCTGTGCTGCTTCGATTTCCACACCCAGGCTGAGAAGCATGGAAGGAAAAGCCTCTCTAGAACTGGGTACCTGAGCAAGTTTCAGAGCAGGGGGAAGTCTGGCTCTATAAGCAAGAGAGCCCTGCTTAGGCCTTCACTCTTGCAATAAGGGTGATCCCAAGTACCTGTGGGTTGGAGGATGCTATTAAGACACTGGAGAGATTTTCAGCAAATAGTGTTCCCCCATGGAAAATGGTGTAGACCAGAGAGTCCGTTTCCTCCTGCAAGGCATTTTAGCATGAAAGCAGTCCATTGACTAAGATTTCATGGAAACTGCTTTAGGCATTTCTGCATGGAAAAACTGTGGCTAACTTGGAGGCTAGTAGTGAAGTTTAGTTTGTCCTCTAGATCAGGAGTGTTGTAGGATGAGATCTTGGCAAGGGATTGCAAGCAACTTGTTTCTTTGGAATAGACTCACTTTTCCCCAAAGAGGCTTGCCAGCAGTGAAGAAAAGTCTAGCAGCAATGGTGTTTGGCATGCAGCTAAGAGGCCACATGAATCATGCTTGAAAATGGGGTTATGACTGTTTTGCCATCAGTCCCTATTGTGAAAGTTGACACACAGCCTCTGATTCTGCAGCTTCAGAGCAGTGAAAGAGTCACACGTGCCACACAGTGCAATGTTGTATAATGAACATTGCTCAGAGAGGTTCTGCATGGGGTGTATGCCCTAAGCAGGAGCAGGGCCTAGGTAGGCCTAGGTGACAGTGGGACTTGCCAGGGCCTAGCAGGGCTCAGGGGGAAACTGTTAGCTTGCTTCATGCTGGAGGCAAATTCCAGTTTCTGCTTAAGGTAAAGAGACTTCTCTTAGGACTTCCCAGGATGAATGGTAAGCACATTGTTTTTCTCAGTGCAGCTCCACATTCCTCAATTGGGTCGATCAGCCTGGCAGTCAGAGACTCCCTAGAACTGTTTTCCTGGGGCAGTTTGAAAGTTGGGAATGTCTAGCTCTCCAAGGAAGACAGGCCTGTGTTTACCATAGCTTTCAATACAAATGTGATTCCAAGGGTTCCTCACTCTAGATGGTGCTCTAAAGCCATAGGAGAGAGTATCCACACACACTGTTCTCTAATAGAAACTGTGCAAAACCAAGCATCCATTTGTACAGAAAGGCACTCTCCTGTTGAAGCCCCACATTGACCAAGGTTTCATCCAAACTGCTGCAGGCCTTTCTGGATGGAGAAACTGCAGTTTACTTGAAGGCTAGTTTCATGTTTTGTGTGTTTTCTATATCAAGACTGTTGTGGGATGAGATCCTCGCAAAGGATGGCAAGCAACTTGTTTCTTTAGATAGAATCACTTTTCCCCAAAGAGGCTTGCCAGCAGTGAAGAAAAGTCAAGCAACAAGGGTGTTTGGTATGCATCTAAGAGGTCTCATGAATCCCGCTTGAATATGGGGTTATGAATGTTTTGCCATCAGGCTGCAAAGTGAATGTTGACACAAAGCCTCTGATCCTACAGCTTCCAAGCTGTGCAAGAGACACCCATGCCACACACTGCAACATTCTATAGTGAACTTTGCTCCAGAGAGGTTCTGCATAGGATTTATGGCTGAAGTGGGAGTAGGCCCTACACAGTTGTAGGTGATACTGGGACTTACCAGAGCCTAGCAGGGCCCAGGGAAAAACTGTTCAATTACTTCATGCTGGAGGCAAATTCGAATTTCTGTTTAAAGCAGAGAGACTTTTGGTATGACTTTCCAGGATGAATGCTAAGCACAATGTTTTTCTCTCTACAGCCCCAAGTTCCTCATTGGGGCTGACCAGCCTGGCAGTCAGAGACTCCCTAGTACTGCGTTCTTGAGGCAGCTTGAAAGCTGTGGAAATCTAGCTCTTCAGTGAACAGAGGCCTGCATTTAACATTGCTTTGCATACAAAGATGATTCCAAGGGCTCCTCTCTCTACAGGGTGCTCTGAAGCCACAGGAGAAACTACCCACACTCACTGTTCTCTAATGGAAACTGTGAAACCAAGCATCCATTTGTACAGAAAGTCGCTCTCCTGTTGAAGCACTACATTGACCAAGGTTTCATGGAAAGTGCTGTAGGACATTCTGGATGGAGAGCCTGAAGCTCACATGGAGGCTATTGGTCCAATTTCACTCACCGTCGAATTAGAGTGCTGTGGGATGAGGTTCTAGCAAGGAATGGCAAGCACCCCGTTTCTTTCAATTAGACTCACATGTTCTCAGGAACACTTACCAACAGTGGAGAGAAGATGGGCAACAAGGGTGATTTCCATGCAGCCTGGAGACCACAACTGTCCTGCTTCCCTTTGTGTAAATAACTGCTACTCCCAGGAGGCTCCAATATCAAAGTGGTCACACTGCCTCTATATCTGCAGTTTCCAAACCATGATAAGACACACAGGCCACACACTGAGCCCTTCCATGAATAAATTTTGCTCCACAGAGGGTCTGCATGCCATGTATGGCCTAAGCGAGTGAAGGCCCTAGTAAGTCGAGGGGACCCTGGGACTTGCCATTGCCTCGTAGTGCTCAGGGAAAACATGTCCATTTTCTTCAGGTTGGATGCAAATTCGAGTTTCTGCTTCAGGTAAAAGAGGTCAGGTAGGAGAGCCCAGGGTGAAGGCAAAGCACAGAGTTTTTTCCATGCAGCTCCAGTTTCCTCACCTGGGCCAACAAGCATGGAAGGAAAAGCCTCCCTACAACTGGATTCCTGAGGAAGTTTCAAAGCAGAGGGAACTCTGACTACACAAGCTAGAGTGCCCTGCTTAGGCCTTCCCTCTGACAACCAAGTCAATCCCAAGGGCCTATGGGTTGGAGCTGCCTTAAAGGGACAAGAGTGACTTTGGGCACACAGTGTTCCCCCATGGAAAATGGTGCTGAACCGAGCATAAATTTCCTCTTGCAAGGTTTCTTAACATTAAAATACTACATTGAATAAGGTTTCATGGACACTGCTGCAGGCCTTTCTGGATGGAAAAATTGCAGCTTACTTAGAGGCTACTGGTAAATTTTCATGAGTCTTCTAGGTAAAGAGGAGAAGCTGCTAGGAAGGGGTTGCAAGCACCTTGTTCTCTTGGAATACACTCAGTCTTCACCAAAGAGGCTTGCCAGCAGTGAAGAAAAGTCAAACAACAATGGTGTATGTCATGCAGATAAGATGCTGCATGAATCCTGGTTGAAAATGGACTAATGACTATTTGGCCCTCAGGCCCCAATATGAACATTGACACACAGCCTCCATATCTGCAGCTTCCAAGCATGAAAGAGACAAAAATGCTACACAATGGGACCATCTCTAATGAACTTTGCTCTGTAGAGACTGCATAGTGTGTAAGTCATAAGCGGGAGCAGTTGCTAGGTAGGCCTGGGTGACAGTGAGACTTGCCAGGCCCTAGCAGTGCTCAGGGAAAAGCTGTACTTTTTCTTCAGGCTGGATGCAATTCAAGGCTCTGCTTGAGGTAGAGACAGGTCAGGTAGCAGATCCCTGGTTGAAGGCAAAGCACAGAGTTGTTCTGTGCTGCTTCGATTTCCACACCCAGGCTGAGAAGCATGGAAGGAAAAGCCTCTCTAGAACTGGGTACCTGAGCAAGTTTCAGAGCAGGGGGAAGTCTGGCTCTATAAGCAAGAGAGCCCTGCTTAGGCCTTCACTCTTGCAATAAGGGTGATCCCAAGTACCTGTGGGTTGGAGGATGCTATTAAGACACTGGAGAGATTTTCAGCAAATAGTGTTCCCCCATGGAAAATGGTGTAGACCAGAGAGTCCGTTTCCTCCTGCAAGGCATTTTAGCATGAAAGCAGTCCATTGACTAAGATTTCATGGAAACTGCTTTAGGCATTTCTGCATGGAAAAACTGTGGCTAACTTGGAGGCTAGTAGTGAAGTTTAGTTTGTCCTCTAGATCAGGAGTGTTGTAGGATGAGATCTTGGCAAGGGATTGCAAGCAACTTCTTTCTTTGGAATAGACTCACTTTTCCCCAAAGAGGCTTGCCAGCAGTGAAGAAAAGTCTAGCAGCAATGGTGTTTGGCATGCAGCTAAGAGGCCACATGAATCATGCTTGAAAATGGGGTTATGACTGTTTTGCCATCAGTCCCTATTGTGAAAGTTGACACACAGCCTCTGATTCTGCAGCTTCAGAGCAGTGAAAGAGTCACACGTGCCACACAGTGCAATGTTGTATAATGAACATTGCTCAGAGAGGTTCTGCATGGGGTGTATGCCCTAAGCAGGAGCAGGGCCTAGGTAGGCCTAGGTGACAGTGGGACTTGCCAGGGCCTAGCAGGGCTCAGGGGGAAACTGTTAGCTTGCTTCATGCTGGAGGCAAATTCCAGTTTCTGCTTAAGGTAAAGAGACTCCTCTTAGGACTTCCCAGGATGAATGGTAAGCACATTGTTTTTCTCAGTGCAGCTCCACATTCCTCAATTGGGTCGATCAGCCTGGCAGTCAGAGACTCCCTAGAACTGTTTTCCTGGGGCAGTTTGAAAGTTGGGAATGTCTAGCTCTCCAAGGAAGACAGGCCTGTGTTTACCATAGCTTTCAATACAAATGTGATTCCAAGGGTTCCTCACTCTAGATGGTGCTCTAAAGCCATAGGAGAGAGTATCCACACACACTGTTCTCTAATAGAAACTGCAAAACCAAGCATCCATTTGTACAGAAAGGCACTCTCCTGTTGAAGCCCCACATTGACCAAGGTTTCATCCAAACTGCTGCAGGCCTTTCTGGATGGAGAAACTGCAGTTTACTTGAAGGCTAGTTTCATGTTTTGTGTGTTTTCTATATCAAGACTGTTGTGGGATGAGATCCTCGCAAAGGATGGCAAGCAACTTGTTTCTTTAGATAGAATCACTTTTCCCCAAAGAGGCTTGCCAGCAGTGAAGAAAAGTCAAGCAACAAGGGTGTTTGGTATGCATCTAAGAGGTCTCATGAATCCCGCTTGAATATGGGGTTATGAATGTTTTGCCATCAGGCTGCAAAGTGAATGTTGACACAAAGCCTCTGATCCTACAGCTTCCAAGCTGTGCAAGAGACACCCATGCCACACACTGCAACATTCTATAGTGAACTTTGCTCCAGAGAGGTTCTGCATAGGATTTATGGCTGAAGTGGGAGTAGGCCCTACACAGTTGTAGGTGATACTGGGACTTACCAGAGCCTATCAGGGCCCAGGGAAAAACTGTTCAATTACTTCATGCTGGAGGCAAATTCGAATTTCTGTTTAAAGCAGAGAGACTTTTGGTATGACTTTCCAGGATGAATGCTAAGCACAATGTTTTTCTCTCTACAGCCCCAAGTTCCTCATTGGGGCTGACCAGCCTGGCAGTCAGAGACTCCCTAGTACTGCGTTCTTGAGGCAGCTTGAAAGCTGTGGAAATCTAGCTCTTCAGTGAACAGAGGCCTGCATTTAACATTGCTTTGCATACAAAGATGATTCCAAGGGCTCCTCTCTCTACAGGGTGCTCTGAAGCCACAGGAGAAACTACCCACACTCACTGTTCTCTAATGGAAACTGTGAAACCAAGCATCCATTTGTACAGAAAGTCGCTCTCCTGTTGAAGCACTACATTGACCAAGGTTTCATGGAAAGTGCTGTAGGACATTCTGGATGGAGAGCCTGAAGCTCACATGGAGGCTATTGGTCCAATTTCACTCACCGTCGAATTAGAGTGCTGTGGGATGAGGTTCTAGCAAGGAATGGCAAGCACCCCGTTTCTTTCAATTAGACTCACATGTTCTCAGGAACACTTACCAACAGTGGAGAGAAGATGGGCAACAAGGGTGATTTCCATGCAGCCTGGAGACCACAACTGTCCTGCTTCCCTTTGTGTAAATAACTGCTACTCCCAGGAGGCTCCAATATCAAAGTGGTCACACTGCCTCTATATCTGCAGTTTCCAAACCATGATAAGACACACAGGCCACACACTGAGCCCTTCCATGAATAAATTTTGCTCCACAGAGGGTCTGCATGCCATGTATGGCCTAAGCGAGTGAAGGCCCTAGTAAGTCGAGGGGACCCTGGGACTTGCCATTGCCTCGTAGTGCTCAGGGAAAACATGTCCATTTTCTTCAGGTTGGATGCAAATTCGAGTTTCTGCTTCAGGTAAAAGAGGTCAGGTAGGAGAGCCCAGGGTGAAGGCAAAGCACAGAGTTTTTTCCATGCAGCTCCAGTTTCCTCACCTGGGCCAACAAGCATGGAAGGAAAAGCCTCCCTACAACTGGATTCCTGAGGAAGTTTCAAAGCAGAGGGAACTCTGACTACACAAGCTAGAGTGCCCTGCTTAGGCCTTCCCTCTGACAACCAAGTCAATCCCAAGGGCCTATGGGTTGGAGCTGCTTTAAAGGGACAAGAGTGACTTTGGGCACACAGTGTTCCCCCATGGAAAATGGTGCTGAACCGAGCATAAATTTCCTCTTGCAAGGTTTCTTAACATTAAAATACTACATTGAATAAGGTTTCATGGACACTGCTGCAGGCCTTTCTGGATGGAAAAATTGCAGCTTACTTAGAGGCTACTGGTAAATTTTCATGAGTCTTCTAGGTAAAGAGGAGAAGCTGCTAGGAAGGGGTTGCAAGCACCTTGTTCTCTTGGAATACACTCAGTCTTCACCAAAGAGGCTTGCCAGCAGTGAAGAAAAGTCAAACAACAATGGTGTATGTCATGCAGATAAGATGCTGCATGAATCCTGGTTGAAAATGGACTAATGACTATTTGGCCCTCAGGCCCCAATATGAACATTGACACACAGCCTCCATATCTGCAGCTTCCAAGCATGAAAGAGACAAAAATGCTACACAATGGGACCATCTCTAATGAACTTTGCTCTGTAGAGACTGCATAGTGTGTAAGTCATAAGCGGGAGCAGTTGCTAGGTAGGCCTGGGTGACAGTGAGACTTGCCAGGCCCTAGCAGTGCTCAGGGAAAAGCTGTACTTTTTCTTCAGGCTGGATGCAATTCAAGGCTCTGCTTGAGGTAGAGACAGGTCAGGTAGCAGATCCCTGGTTGAAGGCAAAGCACAGAGTTGTTCTGTGCTGCTTCGATTTCCACACCCAGGCTGAGAAGCATGGAAGGAAAAGCCTCTCTAGAACTGGGTACCTGAGCAAGTTTCAGAGCAGGGGGAAGTCTGGCTCTATAAGCAAGAGAGCCCTGCTTAGGCCTTCACTCTTGCAATAAGGGTGATCCCAAGTACCTGTGGGTTGGAGGATGCTATTAAGACACTGGAGAGATTTTCAGCAAATAGTGTTCCCCCATGGAAAATGGTGTAGACCAGAGAGTCCGTTTCCTCCTGCAAGGCATTTTAGCATGAAAGCAGTCCATTGACTAAGATTTCATGGAAACTGCTTTAGGCATTTCTGCATGGAAAAACTGTGGCTAACTTGGAGGCTAGTAGTGAAGTTTAGTTTGTCCTCTAGATCAGGAGTGTTGTAGGATGAGATCTTGGCAAGGGATTGCAAGCAACTTGTTTCTTTGGAATAGACTCACTTTTCCCCAAAGAGGCTTGCCAGCAGTGAAGAAAAGTCTAGCAGCAATGGTGTTTGGCATGCAGCTAAGAGGCCACATGAATCATGCTTGAAAATGGGGTTATGACTGTTTTGCCATCAGTCCCTATTGTGAAAGTTGACACACAGCCTCTGATTCTGCAGCTTCAGAGCAGTGAAAGAGTCACACGTGCCACACAGTGCAATGTTGTATAATGAACATTGCTCAGAGAGGTTCTGCATGGGGTGTATGCCCTAAGCAGGAGCAGGGCCTAGGTAGGCCTAGGTGACAGTGGGACTTGCCAGGGCCTAGCAGGGCTCAGGGGGAAACTGTTAGCTTGCTTCATGCTGGAGGCAAATTCCAGTTTCTGCTTAAGGTAAAGAGACTTCTCTTAGGACTTCCCAGGATGAATGGTAAGCACATTGTTTTTCTCAGTGCAGCTCCACATTCCTCAATTGGGTCGATCAGCCTGGCAGTCAGAGACTCCCTAGAACTGTTTTCCTGGGGCAGTTTGAAAGTTGGGAATGTCTAGCTCTCCAAGGAAGACAGGCCTGTGTTTACCATAGCTTTCAATACAAATGTGATTCCAAGGGTTCCTCACTCTAGATGGTGCTCTAAAGCCATAGGAGAGAGTATCCACACACACTGTTCTCTAATAGAAACTGTGCAAAACCAAGCATCCATTTGTACAGAAAGGCACTCTCCTGTTGAAGCCCCACATTGACCAAGGTTTCATCCAAACTGCTGCAGGCCTTTCTGGATGGAGAAACTGCAGTTTACTTGAAGGCTAGTTTCATGTTTTGTGTGTTTTCTATATCAAGACTGTTGTGGGATGAGATCCTCGCAAAGGATGGCAAGCAACTTGTTTCTTTAGATAGAATCACTTTTCCCCAAAGAGGCTTGCCAGCAGTGAAGAAAAGTCAAGCAACAAGGGTGTTTGGTATGCATCTAAGAGGTCTCATGAATCCCGCTTGAATATGGGGTTATGAATGTTTTGCCATCAGGCTGCAAAGTGAATGTTGACACAAAGCCTCTGATCCTACAGCTTCCAAGCTGTGCAAGAGACACCCATGCCACACACTGCAACATTCTATAGTGAACTTTGCTCCAGAGAGGTTCTGCATAGGATTTATGGCTGAAGTGGGAGTAGGCCCTACACAGTTGTAGGTGATACTGGGACTTACCAGAGCCTAGCAGGGCCCAGGGAAAAACTGTTCAATTACTTCATGCTGGAGGCAAATTCGAATTTCTGTTTAAAGCAGAGAGACTTTTGGTATGACTTTCCAGGATGAATGCTAAGCACAATGTTTTTCTCTCTACAGCCCCAAGTTCCTCATTGGGGCTGACCAGCCTGGCAGTCAGAGACTCCCTAGTACTGCGTTCTTGAGGCAGCTTGAAAGCTGTGGAAATCTAGCTCTTCAGTGAACAGAGGCCTGCATTTAACATTGCTTTGCATACAAAGATGATTCCAAGGGCTCCTCTCTCTACAGGGTGCTCTGAAGCCACAGGAGAAACTACCCACACTCACTGTTCTCTAATGGAAACTGTGAAACCAAGCATCCATTTGTACAGAAAGTCGCTCTCCTGTTGAAGCACTACATTGACCAAGGTTTCATGGAAAGTGCTGTAGGACATTCTGGATGGAGAGCCTGAAGCTCACATGGAGGCTATTGGTCCAATTTCACTCACCGTCGAATTAGAGTGCTGTGGGATGAGGTTCTAGCAAGGAATGGCAAGCACCCCGTTTCTTTCAATTAGACTCACATGTTCTCAGGAACACTTACCAACAGTGGAGAGAAGATGGGCAACAAGGGTGATTTCCATGCAGCCTGGAGACCACAACTGTCCTGCTTCCCTTTGTGTAAATAACTGCTACTCCCAGGAGGCTCCAATATCAAAGTGGTCACACTGCCTCTATATCTGCAGTTTCCAAACCATGATAAGACACACAGGCCACACACTGAGCCCTTCCATGAATAAATTTTGCTCCACAGAGGGTCTGCATGCCATGTATGGCCTAAGCGAGTGAAGGCCCTAGTAAGTCGAGGGGACCCTGGGACTTGCCATTGCCTCGTAGTGCTCAGGGAAAACATGTCCATTTTCTTCAGGTTGGATGCAAATTCGAGTTTCTGCTTCAGGTAAAAGAGGTCAGGTAGGAGAGCCCAGGGTGAAGGCAAAGCACAGAGTTTTTTCCATGCAGCTCCAGTTTCCTCACCTGGGCCAACAAGCATGGAAGGAAAAGCCTCCCTACAACTGGATTCCTGAGGAAGTTTCAAAGCAGAGGGAACTCTGACTACACAAGCTAGAGTGCCCTGCTTAGGCCTTCCCTCTGACAACCAAGTCAATCCCAAGGGCCTATGGGTTGGAGCTGCCTTAAAGGGACAAGAGTGACTTTGGGCACACAGTGTTCCCCCATGGAAAATGGTGCTGAACCGAGCATAAATTTCCTCTTGCAAGGTTTCTTAACATTAAAATACTACATTGAATAAGGTTTCATGGACACTGCTGCAGGCCTTTCTGGATGGAAAAATTGCAGCTTACTTAGAGGCTACTGGTAAATTTTCATGAGTCTTCTAGGTAAAGAGGAGAAGCTGCTAGGAAGGGGTTGCAAGCACCTTGTTCTCTTGGAATACACTCAGTCTTCACCAAAGAGGCTTGCCAGCAGTGAAGAAAAGTCAAACAACAATGGTGTATGTCATGCAGATAAGATGCTGCATGAATCCTGGTTGAAAATGGACTAATGACTATTTGGCCCTCAGGCCCCAATATGAACATTGACACACAGCCTCCATATCTGCAGCTTCCAAGCATGAAAGAGACAAAAATGCTACACAATGGGACCATCTCTAATGAACTTTGCTCTGTAGAGACTGCATAGTGTGTAAGTCATAAGCGGGAGCAGTTGCTAGGTAGGCCTGGGTGACAGTGAGACTTGCCAGGCCCTAGCAGTGCTCAGGGAAAAGCTGTACTTTTTCTTCAGGCTGGATGCAATTCAAGGCTCTGCTTGAGGTAGAGACAGGTCAGGTAGCAGATCCCTGGTTGAAGGCAAAGCACAGAGTTGTTCTGTGCTGCTTCGATTTCCACACCCAGGCTGAGAAGCATGGAAGGAAAAGCCTCTCTAGAACTGGGTACCTGAGCAAGTTTCAGAGCAGGGGGAAGTCTGGCTCTATAAGCAAGAGAGCCCTGCTTAGGCCTTCACTCTTGCAATAAGGGTGATCCCAAGTACCTGTGGGTTGGAGGATGCTATTAAGACACTGGAGAGATTTTCAGCAAATAGTGTTCCCCCATGGAAAATGGTGTAGACCAGAGAGTCCGTTTCCTCCTGCAAGGCATTTTAGCATGAAAGCAGTCCATTGACTAAGATTTCATGGAAACTGCTTTAGGCATTTCTGCATGGAAAAACTGTGGCTAACTTGGAGGCTAGTAGTGAAGTTTAGTTTGTCCTCTAGATCAGGAGTGTTGTAGGATGAGATCTTGGCAAGGGATTGCAAGCAACTTCTTTCTTTGGAATAGACTCACTTTTCCCCAAAGAGGCTTGCCAGCAGTGAAGAAAAGTCTAGCAGCAATGGTGTTTGGCATGCAGCTAAGAGGCCACATGAATCATGCTTGAAAATGGGGTTATGACTGTTTTGCCATCAGTCCCTATTGTGAAAGTTGACACACAGCCTCTGATTCTGCAGCTTCAGAGCAGTGAAAGAGTCACACGTGCCACACAGTGCAATGTTGTATAATGAACATTGCTCAGAGAGGTTCTGCATGGGGTGTATGCCCTAAGCAGGAGCAGGGCCTAGGTAGGCCTAGGTGACAGTGGGACTTGCCAGGGCCTAGCAGGGCTCAGGGGGAAACTGTTAGCTTGCTTCATGCTGGAGGCAAATTCCAGTTTCTGCTTAAGGTAAAGAGACTCCTCTTAGGACTTCCCAGGATGAATGGTAAGCACATTGTTTTTCTCAGTGCAGCTCCACATTCCTCAATTGGGTCGATCAGCCTGGCAGTCAGAGACTCCCTAGAACTGTTTTCCTGGGGCAGTTTGAAAGTTGGGAATGTCTAGCTCTCCAAGGAAGACAGGCCTGTGTTTACCATAGCTTTCAATACAAATGTGATTCCAAGGGTTCCTCACTCTAGATGGTGCTCTAAAGCCATAGGAGAGAGTATCCACACACACTGTTCTCTAATAGAAACTGCAAAACCAAGCATCCATTTGTACAGAAAGGCACTCTCCTGTTGAAGCCCCACATTGACCAAGGTTTCATCCAAACTGCTGCAGGCCTTTCTGGATGGAGAAACTGCAGTTTACTTGAAGGCTAGTTTCATGTTTTGTGTGTTTTCTATATCAAGACTGTTGTGGGATGAGATCCTCGCAAAGGATGGCAAGCAACTTGTTTCTTTAGATAGAATCACTTTTCCCCAAAGAGGCTTGCCAGCAGTGAAGAAAAGTCAAGCAACAAGGGTGTTTGGTATGCATCTAAGAGGTCTCATGAATCCCGCTTGAATATGGGGTTATGAATGTTTTGCCATCAGGCTGCAAAGTGAATGTTGACACAAAGCCTCTGATCCTACAGCTTCCAAGCTGTGCAAGAGACACCCATGCCACACACTGCAACATTCTATAGTGAACTTTGCTCCAGAGAGGTTCTGCATAGGATTTATGGCTGAAGTGGGAGTAGGCCCTACACAGTTGTAGGTGATACTGGGACTTACCAGAGCCTAGCAGGGCCCAGGGAAAAACTGTTCAATTACTTCATGCTGGAGGCAAATTCGAATTTCTGTTTAAAGCAGAGAGACTTTTGGTATGACTTTCCAGGATGAATGCTAAGCACAATGTTTTTCTCTCTACAGCCCCAAGTTCCTCATTGGGGCTGACCAGCCTGGCAGTCAGAGACTCCCTAGTACTGCGTTCTTGAGGCAGCTTGAAAGCTGTGGAAATCTAGCTCTTCAGTGAACAGAGGCCTGCATTTAACATTGCTTTGCATACAAAGATGATTCCAAGGGCTCCTCTCTCTACAGGGTGCTCTGAAGCCACAGGAGAAACTACCCACACTCACTGTTCTCTAATGGAAACTGTGAAACCAAGCATCCATTTGTACAGAAAGTCGCTCTCCTGTTGAAGCACTACATTGACCAAGGTTTCATGGAAAGTGCTGTAGGACATTCTGGATGGAGAGCCTGAAGCTCACATGGAGGCTATTGGTCAAATTTCACTCACCGTCGAATTAGAGTGCTGTGGGATGAGGTTCTAGCAAGGAATGGCAAGCACCCCGTTTCTTTCAATTAGACTCACATGTTCTCAGGAACACTTACCAACAGTGGAGAGAAGATGGGCAACAAGGGTGATTTCCATGCAGCCTGGAGACCACAACTGTCCTGCTTCCCTTTGTGTAAATAACTGCTACTCCCAGGAGGCTCCAATATCAAAGTGGTCACACTGCCTCTATATCTGCAGTTTCCAAACCATGATAAGACACACAGGCCACACACTGAGCCCTTCCATGAATAAATTTTGCTCCACAGAGGGTCTGCATGCCATGTATGACCTAAGCGAGTGAAGGCCCTAGTAAGTCGAGGGGACCCTGGGACTTGCCATTGCCTCGTAGTGCTCAGGGAAAACATGTCCATTTTCTTCAGGTTGGATGCAAATTCGAGTTTCTGCTTCAGGTAAAAGAGGTCAGGTAGGAGAGCCCAGGGTGAAGGCAAAGCACAGAGTTTTTTCCATGCAGCTCCAGTTTCCTCACCTGGGCCAACAAGCATGGAAGGAAAAGCCTCCCTACAACTGGATTCCTGAGGAAGTTTCAAAGCAGAGGGAACTCTGACTACACAAGCTAGAGTGCCCTGCTTAGGCCTTCCCTCTGACAACCAAGTCAATCCCAAGGGCCTATGGGTTGGAGCTGCTTTAAAGGGACAAGAGTGACTTTGGGCACACAGTGTTCCCCCATGGAAAATGGTGCTGAACCGAGCATAAATTTCCTCTTGCAAGGTTTCTTAACATTAAAATACTACATTGAATAAGGTTTCATGGACACTGCTGCAGGCCTTTCTGGATGGAAAAATTGCAGCTTACTTAGAGGCTACTGGTAAATTTTCATGAGTCTTCTAGGTAAAGAGGAGAAGCTGCTAGGAAGGGGTTGCAAGCACCTTGTTCTCTTGGAATACACTCAGTCTTCACCAAAGAGGCTTGCCAGCAGTGAAGAAAAGTCAAACAACAATGGTGTATGTCATGCAGATAAGATGCTGCATGAATCCTGGTTGAAAATGGACTAATGACTATTTGGCCCTCAGGCCCCAATATGAACATTGACACACAGCCTCCATATCTGCAGCTTCCAAGCATGAAAGAGACAAAAATGCTACACAATGGGACCATCTCTAATGAACTTTGCTCTGTAGAGACTGCATAGTGTGTAAGTCATAAGCGGGAGCAGTTGCTAGGTAGGCCTGGGTGACAGTGAGACTTGCCAGGCCCTAGCAGTGCTCAGGGAAAAGCTGTACTTTTTCTTCAGGCTGGATGCAATTCAAGGCTCTGCTTGAGGTAGAGACAGGTCAGGTAGCAGATCCCTGGTTGAAGGCAAAGCACAGAGTTGTTCTGTGCTGCTTCGATTTCCACACCCAGGCTGAGAAGCATGGAAGGAAAAGCCTCTCTAGAACTGGGTACCTGAGCAAGTTTCAGAGCAGGGGGAAGTCTGGCTCTATAAGCAAGAGAGCCCTGCTTAGGCCTTCACTCTTGCAATAAGGGTGATCCCAAGTACCTGTGGGTTGGAGGGTGCTATTAAGACACTGGAGAGATTTTCAGCAAATAGTGTTCCCCCATGGAAAATGGTGTAGACCAGAGAGTCCGTTTCCTCCTGCAAGGCATTTTAGCATGAAAGCAGTCCATTGACTAAGATTTCATGGAAACTGCTTTAGGCATTTCTGCATGGAAAAACTGTGGCTAACTTGGAGGCTAGTAGTGAAGTTTAGTTTGTCCTCTAGATCAGGAGTGTTGTAGGATGAGATCTTGGCAAGGGATTGCAAGCAACTTCTTTCTTTGGAATAGACTCACTTTTCCCCAAAGAGGCTTGCCAGCAGTGAAGAAAAGTCTAGCAGCAATGGTGTTTGGCATGCAGCTAAGAGGCCACATGAATCATGCTTGAAAATGGGGTTATGACTGTTTTGCCATCAGTCCCTATTGTGAAAGTTGACACACAGCCTCTGATTCTGCAGCTTCAGAGCAGTGAAAGAGTCACACGTGCCACACAGTGCAATGTTGTATAATGAACATTGCTCAGAGAGGTTCTGCATGGGGTGTATGCCCTAAGCAGGAGCAGGGCCTAGGTAGGCCTAGGTGACAGTGGGACTTGCCAGGGCCTAGCAGGGCTCAGGGGGAAACTGTTAGCTTGCTTCATGCTGGAGGCAAATTCCAGTTTCTGCTTAAGGTAAAGAGACTCCTCTTAGGACTTCCCAGGATGAATGGTAAGCACATTGTTTTTCTCAGTGCAGCTCCACATTCCTCAATTGGGTCGATCAGCCTGGCAGTCAGAGACTCCCTAGAACTGTTTTCCTGGGGCAGTTTGAAAGTTGGGAATGTCTAGCTCTCCAAGGAAGACAGGCCTGTGTTTACCATAGCTTTCAATACAAATGTGATTCCAAGGGTTCCTCACTCTAGATGGTGCTCTAAAGCCATAGGAGAGAGTATCCACACACACTGTTCTCTAATAGAAACTGTGCAAAACCAAGCATCCATTTGTACAGAAAGGCACTCTCCTGTTGAAGCCCCACATTGACCAAGGTTTCATCCAAACTGCTGCAGGCCTTTCTGGATGGAGAAACTGCAGTTTACTTGAAGGCTAGTTTCATGTTTTGTGTGTTTTCTATATCAAGACTGTTGTGGGATGAGATCCTCGCAAAGGATGGCAAGCAACTTGTTTCTTTAGATAGAATCACTTTTCCCCAAAGAGGCTTGCCAGCAGTGAAGAAAAGTCAAGCAACAAGGGTGTTTGGTATGCATCTAAGAGGTCTCATGAATCCCGCTTGAATATGGGGTTATGAATGTTTTGCCATCAGGCTGCAAAGTGAATGTTGACACAAAGCCTCTGATCCTACAGCTTCCAAGCTGTGCAAGAGACACCCATGCCACACACTGCAACATTCTATAGTGAACTTTGCTCCAGAGAGGTTCTGCATAGGATTTATGGCTGAAGTGGGAGTAGGCCCTACACAGTTGTAGGTGATACTGGGACTTACCAGAGCCTAGCAGGGCCCAGGGAAAAACTGTTCAATTACTTCATGCTGGAGGCAAATTCGAATTTCTGTTTAAAGCAGAGAGACTTTTGGTATGACTTTCCAGGATGAATGCTAAGCACAATGTTTTTCTCTCTACAGCCCCAAGTTCCTCATTGGGGCTGACCAGCCTGGCAGTCAGAGACTCCCTAGTACTGCGTTCTTGAGGCAGCTTGAAAGCTGTGGAAATCTAGCTCTTCAGTGAACAGAGGCCTGCATTTAACATTGCTTTGCATACAAAGATGATTCCAAGGGCTCCTCTCTCTACAGGGTGCTCTGAAGCCACAGGAGAAACTACCCACACTCACTGTTCTCTAATGGAAACTGTGAAACCAAGCATCCATTTGTACAGAAAGTCGCTCTCCTGTTGAAGCACTACATTGACCAAGGTTTCATGGAAAGTGCTGTAGGACATTCTGGATGGAGAGCCTGAAGCTCACATGGAGGCTATTGGTCAAATTTCACTCACCGTCGAATTAGAGTGCTGTGGGATGAGGTTCTAGCAAGGAATGGCAAGCACCCCGTTTCTTTCAATTAGACTCACATGTTCTCAGGAACACTTACCAACAGTGGAGAGAAGATGGGCAACAAGGGTGATTTCCATGCAGCCTGGAGACCACAACTGTCCTGCTTCCCTTTGTGTAAATAACTGCTACTCCCAGGAGGCTCCAATATCAAAGTGGTCACACTGCCTCTATATCTGCAGTTTCCAAACCATGATAAGACACACAGGCCACACACTGAGCCCTTCCATGAATAAATTTTGCTCCACAGAGGGTCTGCATGCCATGTATGGCCTAAGCGAGTGAAGGCCCTAGGAAGTCGAGGGGACCCTGGGACTTGCCATTGCCTCGTAGTGCTCAGGGAAAACATGTCCATTTTCTTCAGGTTGGATGCAAATTCGAGTTTCTGCTTCAGGTAAAAGAGGTCAGGTAGGAGAGCCCAGGGTGAAGGCAAAGCACAGAGTTTTTTCCATGCAGCTCCAGTTTCCTCACCTGGGCCAACAAGCATGGAAGGAAAAGCCTCCCTACAACTGGATTCCTGAGGAAGTTTCAAAGCAGAGGGAACTCTGACTACACAAGCTAGAGTGCCCTGCTTAGGCCTTCCCTCTGACAACCAAGTCAATCCCAAGGGCCTATGGGTTGGAGCTGCTTTAAAGGGACAAGAGTGACTTTGGGCACACAGTGTTCCCCCATGGAAAATGGTGCTGAACCGAGCATAAATTTCCTCTTGCAAGGTTTCTTAACATTAAAATACTACATTGAATAAGGTTTCATGGACACTGCTGCAGGCCTTTCTGGATGGAAAAATTGCAGCTTACTTAGAGGCTACTGGTAAATTTTCATGAGTCTTCTAGGTAAAGAGGAGAAGCTGCTAGGAAGGGGTTGCAAGCACCTTGTTCTCTTGGAATACACTCAGTCTTCACCAAAGAGGCTTGCCAGCAGTGAAGAAAAGTCAAACAACAATGGTGTATGTCATGCAGATAAGATGCTGCATGAATCCTGGTTGAAAATGGACTAATGACTATTTTGCCCTCAGGCCCCAATATGAACATTGACACACAGCCTCCATATCTGCAGCTTCCAAGCATGAAAGAGACAAAAATGCTACACAATGGGACGATCTCTAATGAACTTTGCTCTGTAGAGACTGCATAGTGTGTAAGTCATAAGCGGGAGCAGTTGCTAGGTAGGCCTGGGTGACAGTGAGACTTGCCAGGCCCTAGCAGTGCTCAGGGAAAAGCTGTACTTTTTCTTCAGGCTGGATGCAATTCAAGGCTCTGCTTGAGGTAGAGACAGGTCAGGTAGCAGATCCCTGGTTGAAGGCAAAGCACAGAGTTGTTCTGTGCTGCTTCGATTTCCACACCCAGGCTGAGAAGCATGGAAGGAAAAGCCTCTCTAGAACTGGGTACCTGAGCAAGTTTCAGAGCAGGGGGAAGTCTGGCTCTATAAGCAAGAGAGCCCTGCTTAGGCCTTCACTCTTGCAATAAGGGTGATCCCAAGTACCTGTGGGTTGGAGGATGCTATTAAGACACTGGAGAGATTTTCAGCAAATAGTGTTCCCCCATGGAAAATGGTGTAGACCAGAGAGTCCGTTTCCTCCTGCAAGGCATTTTAGCATGAAAGCAGTCCATTGACTAAGATTTCATGGAAACTGCTTTAGGCATTTCTGCATGGAAAAACTGTGGCTAACTTGGAGGCTAGTAGTGAAGTTTAGTTTGTCCTCTAGATCAGGAGTGTTGTAGGATGAGATCTTGGCAAGGGATTGCAAGCAACTTGTTTCTTTGGAATAGACTCACTTTTCCCCAAAGAGGCTTGCCAGCAGTGAAGAAAAGTCTAGCAGCAATGGTGTTTGGCATGCAGCTAAGAGGCCACATGAATCATGCTTGAAAATGGGGTTATGACTGTTTTGCCATCAGTCCCTATTGTGAAAGTTGACACACAGCCTCTGATTCTGCAGCTTCAGAGCAGTGAAAGAGTCACACGTGCCACACAGTGCAATGTTGTATAATGAACATTGCTCAGAGAGGTTCTGCATGGGGTGTATGCCCTAAGCAGGAGCAGGGCCTAGGTAGGCCTAGGTGACAGTGGGACTTGCCAGGGCCTAGCAGGGCTCAGGGGGAAACTGTTAGCTTGCTTCATGCTGGAGGCAAATTCCAGTTTCTGCTTAAGGTAAAGAGACTCCTCTTAGGACTTCCCAGGATGAATGGTAAGCACATTGTTTTTCTCAGTGCAGCTCCACATTCCTCAATTGGGTCGATCAGCCTGGCAGTCAGAGACTCCCTAGAACTGTTTTCCTGGGGCAGTTTGAAAGTTGGGAATGTCTAGCTCTCCAAGGAAGACAGGCCTGTGTTTACCATAGCTTTCAATACAAATGTGATTCCAAGGGTTCCTCACTCTAGATGGTGCTCTAAAGCCATAGGAGAGAGTATCCACACACACTGTTCTCTAATAGAAACTGCAAAACCAAGCATCCATTTGTACAGAAAGGCACTCTCCTGTTGAAGCCCCACATTGACCAAGGTTTCATCCAAACTGCTGCAGGCCTTTCTGGATGGAGAAACTGCAGTTTACTTGAAGGCTAGTTTCATGTTTTGTGTGTTTTCTATATCAAGACTGTTGTGGGATGAGATCCTCGCAAAGGATGGCAAGCAACTTGTTTCTTTAGATAGAATCACTTTTCCCCAAAGAGGCTTGCCAGCAGTGAAGAAAAGTCAAGCAACAAGGGTGTTTGGTATGCATCTAAGAGGTCTCATGAATCCCGCTTGAATATGGGGTTATGAATGTTTTGCCATCAGGCTGCAAAGTGAATGTTGACACAAAGCCTCTGATCCTACAGCTTCCAAGCTGTGCAAGAGACACCCATGCCACACACTGCAACATTCTATAGTGAACTTTGCTCCAGAGAGGTTCTGCATAGGATTTATGGCTGAAGTGGGAGTAGGCCCTACACAGTTGTAGGTGATACTGGGACTTACCAGAGCCTAGCAGGGCCCAGGGAAAAACTGTTCAATTACTTCATGCTGGAGGCAAATTCGAATTTCTGTTTAAAGCAGAGAGACTTTTGGTATGACTTTCCAGGATGAATGCTAAGCACAATGTTTTTCTCTCTACAGCCCCAAGTTCCTCATTGGGGCTGACCAGCCTGGCAGTCAGAGACTCCCTAGTACTGCGTTCTTGAGGCAGCTTGAAAGCTGTGGAAATCTAGCTCTTCAGTGAACAGAGGCCTGCATTTAACATTGCTTTGCATACAAAGATGATTCCAAGGGCTCCTCTCTCTACAGGGTGCTCTGAAGCCACAGGAGAAACTACCCACACTCACTGTTCTCTAATGGAAACTGTGAAACCAAGCATCCATTTGTACAGAAAGTCGCTCTCCTGTTGAAGCACTACATTGACCAAGGTTTCATGGAAAGTGCTGTAGGACATTCTGGATGGAGAGCCTGAAGCTCACATGGAGGCTATTGGTCAAATTTCACTCACCGTCGAATTAGAGTGCTGTGGGATGAGGTTCTAGCAAGGAATGGCAAGCACCCCGTTTCTTTCAATTAGACTCACATGTTCTCAGGAACACTTACCAACAGTGGAGAGAAGATGGGCAACAAGGGTGATTTCCATGCAGCCTGGAGACCACAACTGTCCTGCTTCCCTTTGTGTAAATAACTGCTACTCCCAGGAGGCTCCAATATCAAAGTGGTCACACTGCCTCTATATCTGCAGTTTCCAAACCATGATAAGACACACAGGCCACACACTGAGCCCTTCCATGAATAAATTTTGCTCCACAGAGGGTCTGCATGCCATGTATGGCCTAAGCGAGTGAAGGCCCTAGGAAGTCGAGGGGACCCTGGGACTTGCCATTGCCTCGTAGTGCTCAGGGAAAACATGTCCATTTTCTTCAGGTTGGATGCAAATTCGAGTTTCTGCTTCAGGTAAAAGAGGTCAGGTAGGAGAGCCCAGGGTGAAGGCAAAGCACAGAGTTTTTTCCATGCAGCTCCAGTTTCCTCACCTGGGCCAACAAGCATGGAAGGAAAAGCCTCCCTACAACTGGATTCCTGAGGAAGTTTCAAAGCAGAGGGAACTCTGACTACACAAGCTAGAGTGCCCTGCTTAGGCCTTCCCTCTGACAACCAAGTCAATCCCAAGGGCCTATGGGTTGGAGCTGCTTTAAAGGGACAAGAGTGACTTTGGGCACACAGTGTTCCCCCATGGAAAATGGTGCTGAACCGAGCATAAATTTCCTCTTGCAAGGTTTCTTAACATTAAAATACTACATTGAATAAGGTTTCATGGACACTGCTGCAGGCCTTTCTGGATGGAAAAATTGCAGCTTACTTAGAGGCTACTGGTAAATTTTCATGAGTCTTCTAGGTAAAGAGGAGAAGCTGCTAGGAAGGGGTTGCAAGCACCTTGTTCTCTTGGAATACACTCAGTCTTCACCAAAGAGGCTTGCCAGCAGTGAAGAAAAGTCAAACAACAATGGTGTATGTCATGCAGATAAGATGCTGCATGAATCCTGGTTGAAAATGGACTAATGACTATTTGGCCCTCAGGCCCCAATATGAACATTGACACACAGCCTCCATATCTGCAGCTTCCAAGCATGAAAGAGACAAAAATGCTACACAATGGGACCATCTCTAATGAACTTTGCTCTGTAGAGACTGCATAGTGTGTAAGTCATAAGCGGGAGCAGTTGCTAGGTAGGCCTGGGTGACAGTGAGACTTGCCAGGCCCTAGCAGTGCTCAGGGAAAAGCTGTACTTTTTCTTCAGGCTGGATGCAATTCAAGGCTCTGCTTGAGGTAGAGACAGGTCAGGTAGCAGATCCCTGGTTGAAGGCAAAGCACAGAGTTGTTCTGTGCTGCTTCGATTTCCACACCCAGGCTGAGAAGCATGGAAGGAAAAGCCTCTCTAGAACTGGGTACCTGAGCAAGTTTCAGAGCAGGGGGAAGTCTGGCTCTATAAGCAAGAGAGCCCTGCTTAGGCCTTCACTCTTGCAATAAGGGTGATCCCAAGTACCTGTGGGTTGGAGGGTGCTATTAAGACACTGGAGAGATTTTCAGCAAATAGTGTTCCCCCATGGAAAATGGTGTAGACCAGAGAGTCCGTTTCCTCCTGCAAGGCATTTTAGCATGAAAGCAGTCCATTGACTAAGATTTCATGGAAACTGCTTTAGGCATTTCTGCATGGAAAAACTGTGGCTAACTTGGAGGCTAGTAGTGAAGTTTAGTTTGTCCTCTAGATCAGGAGTGTTGTAGGATGAGATCTTGGCAAGGGATTGCAAGCAACTTCTTTCTTTGGAATAGACTCACTTTTCCCCAAAGAGGCTTGCCAGCAGTGAAGAAAAGTCTAGCAGCAATGGTGTTTGGCATGCAGCTAAGAGGCCACATGAATCATGCTTGAAAATGGGGTTATGACTGTTTTGCCATCAGTCCCTATTGTGAAAGTTGACACACAGCCTCTGATTCTGCAGCTTCAGAGCAGTGAAAGAGTCACACGTGCCACACAGTGCAATGTTGTATAATGAACATTGCTCAGAGAGGTTCTGCATGGGGTGTATGCCCTAAGCAGGAGCAGGGCCTAGGTAGGCCTAGGTGACAGTGGGACTTGCCAGGGCCTAGCAGGGCTCAGGGGGAAACTGTTAGCTTGCTTCATGCTGGAGGCAAATTCCAGTTTCTGCTTAAGGTAAAGAGACTCCTCTTAGGACTTCCCAGGATGAATGGTAAGCACATTGTTTTTCTCAGTGCAGCTCCACATTCCTCAATTGGGTCGATCAGCCTGGCAGTCAGAGACTCCCTAGAACTGTTTTCCTGGGGCAGTTTGAAAGTTGGGAATGTCTAGCTCTCCAAGGAAGACAGGCCTGTGTTTACCATAGCTTTCAATACAAATGTGATTCCAAGGGTTCCTCACTCTAGATGGTGCTCTAAAGCCATAGGAGAGAGTATCCACACACACTGTTCTCTAATAGAAACTGTGCAAAACCAAGCATCCATTTGTACAGAAAGGCACTCTCCTGTTGAAGCCCCACATTGACCAAGGTTTCATCCAAACTGCTGCAGGCCTTTCTGGATGGAGAAACTGCAGTTTACTTGAAGGCTAGTTTCATGTTTTGTGTGTTTTCTATATCAAGACTGTTGTGGGATGAGATCCTCGCAAAGGATGGCAAGCAACTTGTTTCTTTAGATAGAATCACTTTTCCCCAAAGAGGCTTGCCAGCAGTGAAGAAAAGTCAAGCAACAAGGGTGTTTGGTATGCATCTAAGAGGTCTCATGAATCCCGCTTGAATATGGGGTTATGAATGTTTTGCCATCAGGCTGCAAAGTGAATGTTGACACAAAGCCTCTGATCCTACAGCTTCCAAGCTGTGCAAGAGACACCCATGCCACACACTGCAACATTCTATAGTGAACTTTGCTCCAGAGAGGTTCTGCATAGGATTTATGGCTGAAGTGGGAGTAGGCCCTACACAGTTGTAGGTGATACTGGGACTTACCAGAGCCTAGCAGGGCCCAGGGAAAAACTGTTCAATTACTTCATGCTGGAGGCAAATTCGAATTTCTGTTTAAAGCAGAGAGACTTTTGGTATGACTTTCCAGGATGAATGCTAAGCACAATGTTTTTCTCTCTACAGCCCCAAGTTCCTCATTGGGGCTGACCAGCCTGGCAGTCAGAGACTCCCTAGTACTGCGTTCTTGAGGCAGCTTGAAAGCTGTGGAAATCTAGCTCTTCAGTGAACAGAGGCCTGCATTTAACATTGCTTTGCATACAAAGATGATTCCAAGGGCTCCTCTCTCTACAGGGTGCTCTGAAGCCACAGGAGAAACTACCCACACTCACTGTTCTCTAATGGAAACTGTGAAACCAAGCATCCATTTGTACAGAAAGTCGCTCTCCTGTTGAAGCACTACATTGACCAAGGTTTCATGGAAAGTGCTGTAGGACATTCTGGATGGAGAGCCTGAAGCTCACATGGAGGCTATTGGTCAAATTTCACTCACCGTCGAATTAGAGTGCTGTGGGATGAGGTTCTAGCAAGGAATGGCAAGCACCCCGTTTCTTTCAATTAGACTCACATGTTCTCAGGAACACTTACCAACAGTGGAGAGAAGATGGGCAACAAGGGTGATTTCCATGCAGCCTGGAGACCACAACTGTCCTGCTTCCCTTTGTGTAAATAACTGCTACTCCCAGGAGGCTCCAATATCAAAGTGGTCACACTGCCTCTATATCTGCAGTTTCCAAACCATGATAAGACACACAGGCCACACACTGAGCCCTTCCATGAATAAATTTTGCTCCACAGAGGGTCTGCATGCCATGTATGGCCTAAGCGAGTGAAGGCCCTAGGAAGTCGAGGGGACCCTGGGACTTGCCATTGCCTCGTAGTGCTCAGGGAAAACATGTCCATTTTCTTCAGGTTGGATGCAAATTCGAGTTTCTGCTTCAGGTAAAAGAGGTCAGGTAGGAGAGCCCAGGGTGAAGGCAAAGCACAGAGTTTTTTCCATGCAGCTCCAGTTTCCTCACCTGGGCCAACAAGCATGGAAGGAAAAGCCTCCCTACAACTGGATTCCTGAGGAAGTTTCAAAGCAGAGGGAACTCTGACTACACAAGCTAGAGTGCCCTGCTTAGGCCTTCCCTCTGACAACCAAGTCAATCCCAAGGGCCTATGGGTTGGAGCTGCTTTAAAGGGACAAGAGTGACTTTGGGCACACAGTGTTCCCCCATGGAAAATGGTGCTGAACCGAGCATAAATTTCCTCTTGCAAGGTTTCTTAACATTAAAATACTACATTGAATAAGGTTTCATGGACACTGCTGCAGGCCTTTCTGGATGGAAAAATTGCAGCTTACTTAGAGGCTACTGGTAAATTTTCATGAGTCTTCTAGGTAAAGAGGATAAGCTGCTAGGAAGGGGTTGCAAGCACCTTGTTCTCTTGGAATACACTCAGTCTTCACCAAAGAGGCTTGCCAGCAGTGAAGAAAAGTCAAACAACAATGGTGTATGTCAT
This sequence comes from Hippopotamus amphibius kiboko, assembly GCF_030028045.1. Lineage (NCBI taxonomy): Eukaryota > Metazoa > Chordata > Mammalia > Artiodactyla > Hippopotamidae > Hippopotamus > Hippopotamus amphibius. Next base: position 141,184,201 of record NC_080189.1, on the reverse strand, counting down.
GCAGATAAGATGCTGCATGAATCCTGGTTGAAAATGGACTAATGACTATTTTGCCCTCAGGCCCCAATATGAACATTGACACACAGCCTCCATATCTGCAGCTTCCAAGCATGAAAGAGACAAAAATGCTACACAATGGGACCATCTCTAATGAACTTTGCTCTGTAGAGACTGCATAGTGTGTAAGTCATAAGCGGGAGCAGTTGCTAGGTAGGCCTGGGTGACAGTGAGACTTGCCAGGCCCTAGCAGTGCTCAGGGAAAAGCTGTACTTTTTCTTCAGGCTGGATGCAATTCAAGGCTCTGCTTGAGGTAGAGACAGGTCAGGTAGCAGATCCCTGGTTGAAGGCAAAGCACAGAGTTGTTCTGTGCTGCTTCGATTTCCACACCCAGGCTGAGAAGCATGGAAGGAAAAGCCTCTCTAGAACTGGGTACCTGAGCAAGTTTCAGAGCAGGGGGAAGTCTGGCTCTATAAGCAAGAGAGCCCTGCTTAGGCCTTCACTCTTGCAATAAGGGTGATCCCAAGTACCTGTGGGTTGGAGGATGCTATTAAGACACTGGAGAGATTTTCAGCAAATAGTGTTCCCCCATGGAAAATGGTGTAGACCAGAGAGTCCGTTTCCTCCTGCAAGGCATTTTAGCATGAAAGCAGTCCATTGACTAAGATTTCATGGAAACTGCTTTAGGCATTTCTGCATGGAAAAACTGTGGCTAACTTGGAGGCTAGTAGTGAAGTTTAGTTTGTCCTCTAGATCAGGAGTGTTGTAGGATGAGATCTTGGCAAGGGATTGCAAGCAACTTGTTTCTTTGGAATAGACTCACTTTTCCCCAAAGAGGCTTGCCAGCAGTGAAGAAAAGTCTAGCAGCAATGGTGTTTGGCATGCAGCTAAGAGGCCACATGAATCATGCTTGAAAATGGGGTTATGACTGTTTTGCCATCAGTCCCTATTGTGAAAGTTGACACACAGCCTCTGATTCTGCAGCTTCAGAGCAGTGAAAGAGTCACACGTGCCACACAGTGCAATGTTGTATAATGAACATTGCTCAGAGAGGTTCTGCATGGGGTGTATGCCCTAAGCAGGAGCAGGGCCTAGGTAGGCCTAGGTGACAGTGGGACTTGCCAGGGCCTAGCAGGGCTCAGGGGGAAACTGTTAGCTTGCTTCATGCTGGAGGCAAATTCCAGTTTCTGCTTAAGGTAAAGAGACTCCTCTTAGGACTTCCCAGGATGAATGGTAAGCACATTGTTTTTCTCAGTGCAGCTCCACATTCCTCAATTGGGTCGATCAGCCTGGCAGTCAGAGACTCCCTAGAACTGTTTTCCTGGGGCAGTTTGAAAGTTGGGAATGTCTAGCTCTCCAAGGAAGACAGGCCTGTGTTTACCATAGCTTTCAATACAAATGTGATTCCAAGGGTTCCTCACTCTAGATGGTGCTCTAAAGCCATAGGAGAGAGTATCCACACACACTGTTCTCTAATAGAAACTGTGCAAAACCAAGCATCCATTTGTACAGAAAGGCACTCTCCTGTTGAAGCCCCACATTGACCAAGGTTTCATCCAAACTGCTGCAGGCCTTTCTGGATGGAGAAACTGCAGTTTACTTGAAGGCTAGTTTCATGTTTTGTGTGTTTTCTATATCAAGACTGTTGTGGGATGAGATCCTCGCAAAGGATGGCAAGCAACTTGTTTCTTTAGATAGAATCACTTTTCCCCAAAGAGGCTTGCCAGCAGTGAAGAAAAGTCAAGCAACAAGGGTGTTTGGTATGCATCTAAGAGGTCTCATGAATCCCACTTGAATATGGGGTTATGAATGTTTTGCCATCAGGCTGCAAAGTGAATGTTGACACAAAGCCTCTGATCCTACAGCTTCCAAGCTGTGCAAGAGACACCCATGCCACACACTGCAACATTCTATAGTGAACTTTGCTCCAGAGAGGTTCTGCATAGGATTTATGGCTGAAGTGGGAGTAGGCCCTACACAGTTGTAGGTGATACTGGGACTTACCAGAGCCTAGCAGGGCCCAGGGAAAAACTGTTCAATTACTTCATGCTGGAGGCAAATTCGAATTTCTGTTTAAAGCAGAGAGACTTTTGGTATGACTTTCCAGGATGAATGCTAAGCACAATGTTTTTCTCTCTACAGCCCCAAGTTCCTCATTGGGGCTGACCAGCCTGGCAGTCAGAGACTCCCTAGTACTGCGTTCTTGAGGCAGCTTGAAAGCTGTGGAAATCTAGCTCTTCAGTGAACAGAGGCCTGCATTTAACATTGCTTTGCATACAAAGATGATTCCAAGGGCTCCTCTCTCTACAGGGTGCTCTGAAGCCACAGGAGAAACTACCCACACTCACTGTTCTCTAATGGAAACTGTGAAACCAAGCATCCATTTGTACAGAAAGTCGCTCTCCTGTTGAAGCACTACATTGACCAAGGTTTCATGGAAAGTGCTGTAGGACATTCTGGATGGAGAGCCTGAAGCTCACATGGAGGCTATTGGTCAAATTTCACTCACCGTCGAATTAGAGTGCTGTGGGATGAGGTTCTAGCAAGGAATGGCAAGCACCCCGTTTCTTTCAATTAGACTCACATGTTCTCAGGAACACTTACCAACAGTGGAGAGAAGATGGGCAACAAGGGTGATTTCCATGCAGCCTGGAGACCACAACTGTCCTGCTTCCCTTTGTGTAAATAACTGCTACTCCCAGGAGGCTCCAATATCAAAGTGGTCACACTGCCTCTATATCTGCAGTTTCCAAACCATGAGAAGACACACAGGCCACACACTGAGCCCTTCCATGAATAAATTTTGCTCCACAGAGGGTCTGCATGCCATGTATGGCCTAAGCGAGTGAAGGCCCTAGGAAGTCGAGGGGACCCTGGGACTTGCCATTGCCTCGTAGTGCTCAGGGAAAACATGTCCATTTTCTTCAGGTTGGATGCAAATTCGAGTTTCTGCTTCAGGTAAAAGAGGTCAGGTAGGAGAGCCCAGGGTGAAGGCAAAGCACAGAGTTTTTTCCATGCAGCTCCAGTTTCCTCACCTGGGCCAACAAGCATGGAAGGAAAAGCCTCCCTACAACTGGATTCCTGAGGAAGTTTCAAAGCAGAGGGAACTCTGACTACACAAGCTAGAGTGCCCTGCTTAGGCCTTCCCTCTGACAACCAAGTCAATCCCAAGGGCCTATGGGTTGGAGCTGCTTTAAAGGGACAAGAGTGACTTTGGGCACACAGTGTTCCCCCATGGAAAATGGTGCTGAACCGAGCATAAATTTCCTCTTGCAAGGTTTCTTAACATTAAAATACTACATTGAATAAGGTTTCATGGACACTGCTGCAGGCCTTTCTGGATGGAAAAATTGCAGCTTACTTAGAGGCTACTGGTAAATTTTCATGAGTCTTCTAGGTAAAGAGGAGAAGCTGCTAGGAAGGGGTTGCAAGCACCTTGTTCTCTTGGAATACACTCAGTCTTCACCAAAGAGGCTTGCCAGCAGTGAAGAAAAGTCAAACAACAATGGTGTATGTCATGCAGATAAGATGCTGCATGAATCCTGGTTGAAAATGGACTAATGACTATTTGGCCCTCAGGCCCCAATATGAACATTGACACACAGCCTCCATATCTGCAGCTTCCAAGCATGAAAGAGACAAAAATGCTACACAATGGGACGATCTCTAATGAACTTTGCTCTGTAGAGACTGCATAGTGTGTAAGTCATAAGCGGGAGCAGTTGCTAGGTAGGCCTGGGTGACAGTGAGACTTGCCAGGCCCTAGCAGTGCTCAGGGAAAAGCTGTACTTTTTCTTCAGGCTGGATGCAATTCAAGGCTCTGCTTGAGGTAGAGACAGGTCAGGTAGCAGATCCCTGGTTGAAGGCAAAGCACAGAGTTGTTCTGTGCTGCTTCGATTTCCACACCCAGGCTGAGAAGCATGGAAGGAAAAGCCTCTCTAGAACTGGGTACCTGAGCAAGTTTCAGAGCAGGGGGAAGTCTGGCTCTATAAGCAAGAGAGCCCTGCTTAGGCCTTCACTCTTGCAATAAGGGTGATCCCAAGTACCTGTGGGTTGGAGGATGCTATTAAGACACTGGAGAGATTTTCAGCAAATAGTGTTCCCCCATGGAAAATGGTGTAGACCAGAGAGTCCGTTTCCTCCTGCAAGGCATTTTAGCATGAAAGCAGTCCATTGACTAAGATTTCATGGAAACTGCTTTAGGCATTTCTGCATGGAAAAACTGTGGCTAACTTGGAGGCTAGTAGTGAAGTTTAGTTTGTCCTCTAGATCAGGAGTGTTGTAGGATGAGATCTTGGCAAGGGATTGCAAGCAACTTGTTTCTTTGGAATAGACTCACTTTTCCCCAAAGAGGCTTGCCAGCAGTGAAGAAAAGTCTAGCAGCAATGGTGTTTGGCATGCAGCTAAGAGGCCACATGAATCATGCTTGAAAATGGGGTTATGACTGTTTTGCCATCAGTCCCTATTGTGAAAGTTGACACACAGCCTCTGATTCTGCAGCTTCAGAGCAGTGAAAGAGTCACACGTGCCACACAGTGCAATGTTGTATAATGAACATTGCTCAGAGAGGTTCTGCATGGGGTGTATGCCCTAAGCAGGAGCAGGGCCTAGGTAGGCCTAGGTGACAGTGGGACTTGCCAGGGCCTAGCAGGGCTCAGGGGGAAACTGTTAGCTTGCTTCATGCTGGAGGCAAATTCCAGTTTCTGCTTAAGGTAAAGAGACTCCTCTTAGGACTTCCCAGGATGAATGGTAAGCACATTGTTTTTCTCAGTGCAGCTCCACATTCCTCAATTGGGTCGATCAGCCTGGCAGTCAGAGACTCCCTAGAACTGTTTTCCTGGGGCAGTTTGAAAGTTGGGAATGTCTAGCTCTCCAAGGAAGACAGGCCTGTGTTTACCATAGCTTTCAATACAAATGTGATTCCAAGGGTTCCTCACTCTAGATGGTGCTCTAAAGCCATAGGAGAGAGTATCCACACACACTGTTCTCTAATAGAAACTGTGCAAAACCAAGCATCCATTTGTACAGAAAGGCACTCTCCTGTTGAAGCCCCACATTGACCAAGGTTTCATCCAAACTGCTGCAGGCCTTTCTGGATGGAGAAACTGCAGTTTACTTGAAGGCTAGTTTCATGTTTTGTGTGTTTTCTATATCAAGACTGTTGTGGGATGAGATCCTCGCAAAGGATGGCAAGCAACTTGTTTCTTTAGATAGAATCACTTTTCCCCAAAGAGGCTTGCCAGCAGTGAAGAAAAGTCAAGCAACAAGGGTGTTTGGTATGCATCTAAGAGGTCTCATGAATCCCACTTGAATATGGGGTTATGAATGTTTTGCCATCAGGCTGCAAAGTGAATGTTGACACAAAGCCTCTGATCCTACAGCTTCCAAGCTGTGCAAGAGACACCCATGCCACACACTGCAACATTCTATAGTGAACTTTGCTCCAGAGAGGTTCTGCATAGGATTTATGGCTGAAGTGGGAGTAGGCCCTACACAGTTGTAGGTGATACTGGGACTTACCAGAGCCTAGCAGGGCCCAGGGAAAAACTGTTCAATTACTTCATGCTGGAGGCAAATTCGAATTTCTGTTTAAAGCAGAGAGACTTTTGGTATGACTTTCCAGGATGAATGCTAAGCACAATGTTTTTCTCTCTACAGCCCCAAGTTCCTCATTGGGGCTGACCAGCCTGGCAGTCAGAGACTCCCTAGTACTGCGTTCTTGAGGCAGCTTGAAAGCTGTGGAAATCTAGCTCTTCAGTGAACAGAGGCCTGCATTTAACATTGCTTTGCATACAAAGATGATTCCAAGGGCTCCTCTCTCTACAGGGTGCTCTGAAGCCACAGGAGAAACTACCCACACTCACTGTTCTCTAATGGAAACTGTGAAACCAAGCATCCATTTGTACAGAAAGTCGCTCTCCTGTTGAAGCACTACATTGACCAAGGTTTCATGGAAAGTGCTGTAGGACATTCTGGATGGAGAGCCTGAAGCTCACATGGAGGCTATTGGTCAAATTTCACTCACCGTCGAATTAGAGTGCTGTGGGATGAGGTTCTAGCAAGGAATGGCAAGCACCCCGTTTCTTTCAATTAGACTCACATGTTCTCAGGAACACTTACCAACAGTGGAGAGAAGATGGGCAACAAGGGTGATTTCCATGCAGCCTGGAGACCACAACTGTCCTGCTTCCCTTTGTGTAAATAACTGCTACTCCCAGGAGGCTCCAATATCAAAGTGGTCACACTGCCTCTATATCTGCAGTTTCCAAACCATGATAAGACACACAGGCCACACACTGAGCCCTTCCATGAATAAATTTTGCTCCACAGAGGGTCTGCATGCCATGTATGACCTAAGCGAGTGAAGGCCCTAGTAAGTCGAGGGGACCCTGGGACTTGCCATTGCCTCGTAGTGCTCAGGGAAAACATGTCCATTTTCTTCAGGTTGGATGCAAATTCGAGTTTCTGCTTCAGGTAAAAGAGGTCAGGTAGGAGAGCCCAGGGTGAAGGCAAAGCACAGAGTTTTTTCCATGCAGCTCCAGTTTCCTCACCTGGGCCAACAAGCATGGAAGGAAAAGCCTCCCTACAACTGGATTCCTGAGGAAGTTTCAAAGCAGAGGGAACTCTGACTACACAAGCTAGAGTGCCCTGCTTAGGCCTTCCCTCTGACAACCAAGTCAATCCCAAGGGCCTATGGGTTGGAGCTGCTTTAAAGGGACAAGAGTGACTTTGGGCACACAGTGTTCCCCCATGGAAAATGGTGCTGAACCGAGCATAAATTTCCTCTTGCAAGGTTTCTTAACATTAAAATACTACATTGAATAAGGTTTCATGGACACTGCTGCAGGCCTTTCTGGATGGAAAAATTGCAGCTTACTTAGAGGCTACTGGTAAATTTTCATGAGTCTTCTAGGTAAAGAGGAGAAGCTGCTAGGAAGGGGTTGCAAGCACCTTGTTCTCTTGGAATACACTCAGTCTTCACCAAAGAGGCTTGCCAGCAGTGAAGAAAAGTCAAACAACAATGGTGTATGTCATGCAGATAAGATGCTGCATGAATCCTGGTTGAAAATGGACTAATGACTATTTGGCCCTCAGGCCCCAATATGAACATTGACACACAGCCTCCATATCTGCAGCTTCCAAGCATGAAAGAGACAAAAATGCTACACAATGGGACGATCTCTAATGAACTTTGCTCTGTAGAGACTGCATAGTGTGTAAGTCATAAGCGGGAGCAGTTGCTAGGTAGGCCTGGGTGACAGTGAGACTTGCCAGGCCCTAGCAGTGCTCAGGGAAAAGCTGTACTTTTTCTTCAGGCTGGATGCAATTCAAGGCTCTGCTTGAGGTAGAGACAGGTCAGGTAGCAGATCCCTGGTTGAAGGCAAAGCACAGAGTTGTTCTGTGCTGCTTCGATTTCCACACCCAGGCTGAGAAGCATGGAAGGAAAAGCCTCTCTAGAACTGGGTACCTGAGCAAGTTTCAGAGCAGGGGGAAGTCTGGCTCTATAAGCAAGAGAGCCCTGCTTAGGCCTTCACTCTTGCAATAAGGGTGATCCCAAGTACCTGTGGGTTGGAGGATGCTATTAAGACACTGGAGAGATTTTCAGCAAATAGTGTTCCCCCATGGAAAATGGTGTAGACCAGAGAGTCCGTTTCCTCCTGCAAGGCATTTTAGCATGAAAGCAGTCCATTGACTAAGATTTCATGGAAACTGCTTTAGGCATTTCTGCATGGAAAAACTGTGGCTAACTTGGAGGCTAGTAGTGAAGTTTAGTTTGTCCTCTAGATCAGGAGTGTTGTAGGATGAGATCTTGGCAAGGGATTGCAAGCAACTTCTTTCTTTGGAATAGACTCACTTTTCCCCAAAGAGGCTTGCCAGCAGTGAAGAAAAGTCTAGCAGCAATGGTGTTTGGCATGCAGCTAAGAGGCCACATGAATCATGCTTGAAAATGGGGTTATGACTGTTTTGCCATCAGTCCCTATTGTGAAAGTTGACACACAGCCTCTGATTCTGCAGCTTCAGAGCAGTGAAAGAGTCACACGTGCCACACAGTGCAATGTTGTATAATGAACATTGCTCAGAGAGGTTCTGCATGGGGTGTATGCCCTAAGCAGGAGCAGGGCCTAGGTAGGCCTAGGTGACAGTGGGACTTGCCAGGGCCTAGCAGGGCTCAGGGGGAAACTGTTAGCTTGCTTCATGCTGGAGGCAAATTCCAGTTTCTGCTTAAGGTAAAGAGACTCCTCTTAGGACTTCCCAGGATGAATGGTAAGCACATTGTTTTTCTCAGTGCAGCTCCACATTCCTCAATTGGGTCGATCAGCCTGGCAGTCAGAGACTCCCTAGAACTGTTTTCCTGGGGCAGTTTGAAAGTTGGGAATGTCTAGCTCTCCAAGGAAGACAGGCCTGTGTTTACCATAGCTTTCAATACAAATGTGATTCCAAGGGTTCCTCACTCTAGATGGTGCTCTAAAGCCATAGGAGAGAGTATCCACACACACTGTTCTCTAATAGAAACTGTGCAAAACCAAGCATCCATTTGTACAGAAAGGCACTCTCCTGTTGAAGCCCCACATTGACCAAGGTTTCATCCAAACTGCTGCAGGCCTTTCTGGATGGAGAAACTGCAGTTTACTTGAAGGCTAGTTTCATGTTTTGTGTGTTTTCTATATCAAGACTGTTGTGGGATGAGATCCTCGCAAAGGATGGCAAGCAACTTGTTTCTTTAGATAGAATCACTTTTCCCCAAAGAGGCTTGCCAGCAGTGAAGAAAAGTCAAGCAACAAGGGTGTTTGGTATGCATCTAAGAGGTCTCATGAATCCCACTTGAATATGGGGTTATGAATGTTTTGCCATCAGGCTGCAAAGTGAATGTTGACACAAAGCCTCTGATCCTACAGCTTCCAAGCTGTGCAAGAGACACCCATGCCACACACTGCAACATTCTATAGTGAACTTTGCTCCAGAGAGGTTCTGCATAGGATTTATGGCTGAAGTGGGAGTAGGCCCTACACAGTTGTAGGTGATACTGGGACTTACCAGAGCCTAGCAGGGCCCAGGGAAAAACTGTTCAATTACTTCATGCTGGAGGCAAATTCGAATTTCTGTTTAAAGCAGAGAGACTTTTGGTATGACTTTCCAGGATGAATGCTAAGCACAATGTTTTTCTCTCTACAGCCCCAAGTTCCTCATTGGGGCTGACCAGCCTGGCAGTCAGAGACTCCCTAGTACTGCGTTCTTGAGGCAGCTTGAAAGCTGTGGAAATCTAGCTCTTCAGTGAACAGAGGCCTGCATTTAACATTGCTTTGCATACAAAGATGATTCCAAGGGCTCCTCTCTCTACAGGGTGCTCTGAAGCCACAGGAGAAACTACCCACACTCACTGTTCTCTAATGGAAACTGTGAAACCAAGCATCCATTTGTACAGAAAGTCGCTCTCCTGTTGAAGCACTACATTGACCAAGGTTTCATGGAAAGTGCTGTAGGACATTCTGGATGGAGAGCCTGAAGCTCACATGGAGGCTATTGGTCAAATTTCACTCACCGTCGAATTAGAGTGCTGTGGGATGAGGTTCTAGCAAGGAATGGCAAGCACCCCGTTTCTTTCAATTAGACTCACATGTTCTCAGGAACACTTACCAACAGTGGAGAGAAGATGGGCAACAAGGGTGATTTCCATGCAGCCTGGAGACCACAACTGTCCTGCTTCCCTTTGTGTAAATAACTGCTACTCCCAGGAGGCTCCAATATCAAAGTGGTCACACTGCCTCTATATCTGCAGTTTCCAAACCATGAGAAGACACACAGGCCACACACTGAGCCCTTCCATGAATAAATTTTGCTCCACAGAGGGTCTGCATGCCATGTATGACCTAAGCGAGTGAAGGCCCTAGTAAGTCGAGGGGACCCTGGGACTTGCCATTGCCTCGTAGTGCTCAGGGAAAACATGTCCATTTTCTTCAGGTTGGATGCAAATTCGAGTTTCTGCTTCAGGTAAAAGAGGTCAGGTAGGAGAGCCCAGGGTGAAGGCAAAGCACAGAGTTTTTTCCATGCAGCTCCAGTTTCCTCACCTGGGCCAACAAGCATGGAAGGAAAAGCCTCCCTACAACTGGATTCCTGAGGAAGTTTCAAAGCAGAGGGAACTCTGACTACACAAGCTAGAGTGCCCTGCTTAGGCCTTCCCTCTGACAACCAAGTCAATCCCAAGGGCCTATGGGTTGGAGCTGCTTTAAAGGGACAAGAGTGACTTTGGGCACACAGTGTTCCCCCATGGAAAATGGTGCTGAACCGAGCATAAATTTCCTCTTGCAAGGTTTCTTAACATTAAAATACTACATTGAATAAGGTTTCATGGACACTGCTGCAGGCCTTTCTGGATGGAAAAATTGCAGCTTACTTAGAGGCTACTGGTAAATTTTCATGAGTCTTCTAGGTAAAGAGGAGAAGCTGCTAGGAAGGGGTTGCAAGCACCTTGTTCTCTTGGAATACACTCAGTCTTCACCAAAGAGGCTTGCCAGCAGTGAAGAAAAGTCAAACAACAATGGTGTATGTCATGCAGATAAGATGCTGCATGAATCCTGGTTGAAAATGGACTAATGACTATTTGGCCCTCAGGCCCCAATATGAACATTGACACACAGCCTCCATATCTGCAGCTTCCAAGCATGAAAGAGACAAAAATGCTACACAATGGGACCATCTCTAATGAACTTTGCTCTGTAGAGACTGCATAGTGTGTAAGTCATAAGCGGGAGCAGTTGCTAGGTAGGCCTGGGTGACAGTGAGACTTGCCAGGCCCTAGCAGTGCTCAGGGAAAAGCTGTACTTTTTCTTCAGGCTGGATGCAATTCAAGGCTCTGCTTGAGGTAGAGACAGGTCAGGTAGCAGATCCCTGGTTGAAGGCAAAGCACAGAGTTGTTCTGTGCTGCTTCGATTTCCACACCCAGGCTGAGAAGCATGGAAGGAAAAGCCTCTCTAGAACTGGGTACCTGAGCAAGTTTCAGAGCAGGGGGAAGTCTGGCTCTATAAGCAAGAGAGCCCTGCTTAGGCCTTCACTCTTGCAATAAGGGTGATCCCAAGTACCTGTGGGTTGGAGGATGCTATTAAGACACTGGAGAGATTTTCAGCAAATAGTGTTCCCCCATGGAAAATGGTGTAGACCAGAGAGTCCGTTTCCTCCTGCAAGGCATTTTAGCATGAAAGCAGTCCATTGACTAAGATTTCATGGAAACTGCTTTAGGCATTTCTGCATGGAAAAACTGTGGCTAACTTGGAGGCTAGTAGTGAAGTTTAGTTTGTCCTCTAGATCAGGAGTGTTGTAGGATGAGATCTTGGCAAGGGATTGCAAGCAACTTGTTTCTTTGGAATAGACTCACTTTTCCCCAAAGAGGCTTGCCAGCAGTGAAGAAAAGTCTAGCAGCAATGGTGTTTGGCATGCAGCTAAGAGGCCACATGAATCATGCTTGAAAATGGGGTTATGACTGTTTTGCCATCAGTCCCTATTGTGAAAGTTGACACACAGCCTCTGATTCTGCAGCTTCAGAGCAGTGAAAGAGTCACACGTGCCACACAGTGCAATGTTGTATAATGAACATTGCTCAGAGAGGTTCTGCATGGGGTGTATGCCCTAAGCAGGAGCAGGGCCTAGGTAGGCCTAGGTGACAGTGGGACTTGCCAGGGCCTAGCAGGGCTCAGGGGGAAACTGTTAGCTTGCTTCATGCTGGAGGCAAATTCCAGTTTCTGCTTAAGGTAAAGAGACTCCTCTTAGGACTTCCCAGGATGAATGGTAAGCACATTGTTTTTCTCAGTGCAGCTCCACATTCCTCAATTGGGTCGATCAGCCTGGCAGTCAGAGACTCCCTAGAACTGTTTTCCTGGGGCAGTTTGAAAGTTGGGAATGTCTAGCTCTCCAAGGAAGACAGGCCTGTGTTTACCATAGCTTTCAATACAAATGTGATTCCAAGGGTTCCTCACTCTAGATGGTGCTCTAAAGCCATAGGAGAGAGTATCCACACACACTGTTCTCTAATAGAAACTGTGCAAAACCAAGCATCCATTTGTACAGAAAGGCACTCTCCTGTTGAAGCCCCACATTGACCAAGGTTTCATCCAAACTGCTGCAGGCCTTTCTGGATGGAGAAACTGCAGTTTACTTGAAGGCTAGTTTCATGTTTTGTGTGTTTTCTATATCAAGACTGTTGTGGGATGAGATCCTCGCAAAGGATGGCAAGCAACTTGTTTCTTTAGATAGAATCACTTTTCCCCAAAGAGGCTTGCCAGCAGTGAAGAAAAGTCAAGCAACAAGGGTGTTTGGTATGCATCTAAGAGGTCTCATGAATCCCACTTGAATATGGGGTTATGAATGTTTTGCCATCAGGCTGCAAAGTGAATGTTGACACAAAGCCTCTGATCCTACAGCTTCCAAGCTGTGCAAGAGACACCCATGCCACACACTGCAACATTCTATAGTGAACTTTGCTCCAGAGAGGTTCTGCATAGGATTTATGGCTGAAGTGGGAGTAGGCCCTACACAGTTGTAGGTGATACTGGGACTTACCAGAGCCTAGCAGGGCCCAGGGAAAAACTGTTCAATTACTTCATGCTGGAGGCAAATTCGAATTTCTGTTTAAAGCAGAGAGACTTTTGGTATGACTTTCCAGGATGAATGCTAAGCACAATGTTTTTCTCTCTACAGCCCCAAGTTCCTCATTGGGGCTGACCAGCCTGGCAGTCAGAGACTCCCTAGTACTGCGTTCTTGAGGCAGCTTGAAAGCTGTGGAAATCTAGCTCTTCAGTGAACAGAGGCCTGCATTTAACATTGCTTTGCATACAAAGATGATTCCAAGGGCTCCTCTCTCTACAGGGTGCTCTGAAGCCACAGGAGAAACTACCCACACTCACTGTTCTCTAATGGAAACTGTGAAACCAAGCATCCATTTGTACAGAAAGTCGCTCTCCTGTTGAAGCACTACATTGACCAAGGTTTCATGGAAAGTGCTGTAGGACATTCTGGATGGAGAGCCTGAAGCTCACATGGAGGCTATTGGTCAAATTTCACTCACCGTCGAATTAGAGTGCTGTGGGATGAGGTTCTAGCAAGGAATGGCAAGCACCCCGTTTCTTTCAATTAGACTCACATGTTCTCAGGAACACTTACCAACAGTGGAGAGAAGATGGGCAACAAGGGTGATTTCCATGCAGCCTGGAGACCACAACTGTCCTGCTTCCCTTTGTGTAAATAACTGCTACTCCCAGGAGGCTCCAATATCAAAGTGGTCACACTGCCTCTATATCTGCAGTTTCCAAACCATGATAAGACACACAGGCCACACACTGAGCCCTTCCATGAGTAAATTTTGCTCCACAGAGGGTCTGCATGCCATGTATGGCCTAAGCGAGTGAAGGCCCTAGGAAGTCTCGGGGACCCTGGGACTTGCCATTGCCTCGTAGTGCTCAGGGAAAACATGTCCATTTTCTTCAGGTTGGATGCAAATTCGAGTTTCTGCTTCAGGTAAAAGAGGTCAGGTAGGAGAGCCCAGGGTGAAGGCAAAGCACAGAGTTTTTTCCATGCAGCTCCAGTTTCCTCACCTGGGCCAACAAGCATGGAAGGAAAAGCCTCCCTACAACTGGATTCCTGAGGAAGTTTCAAAGCAGAGGGAACTCTGACTACACAAGCTAGAGTGCCCTGCTTAGGCCTTCCCTCTGACAACCAAGTCAATCCCAAGGGCCTATGGGTTGGAGCTGCTTTAAAGGGACAAGAGTGACTTTGGGCACACAGTGTTCCCCCATGGAAAATGGTGCTGAACCGAGCATAAATTTCCTCTTGCAAGGTTTCTTAACATTAAAATACTACATTGAATAAGGTTTCATGGACACTGCTGCAGGCCTTTCTGGATGGAAAAATTGCAGCTTACTTAGAGGCTACTGGTAAATTTTCATGAGTCTTCTAGGTAAAGAGGAGAAGCTGCTAGGAAGGGGTTGCAAGCACCTTGTTCTCTTGGAATACACTCAGTCTTCACCAAAGAGGCTTGCCAGCAGTGAAGAAAAGTCAAACAACAATGGTGTATGTCATGCAGATAAGATGCTGCATGAATCCTGGTTGAAAATGGACTAATGACTATTTGGCCCTCAGGCCCCAATATGAACATTGACACACAGCCTCCATATCTGCAGCTTCCAAGCATGAAAGAGACAAAAATGCTACACAATGGGACCATCTCTAATGAACTTTGCTCTGTAGAGACTGCATAGTGTGTAAGTCATAAGCGGGAGCAGTTGCTAGGTAGGCCTGGGTGACAGTGAGACTTGCCAGGCCCTAGCAGTGCTCAGGGAAAAGCTGTACTTTTTCTTCAGGCTGGATGCAATTCAAGGCTCTGCTTGAGGTAGAGACAGGTCAGGTAGCAGATCCCTGGTTGAAGGCAAAGCACAGAGTTGTTCTGTGCTGCTTCGATTTCCACACCCAGGCTGAGAAGCATGGAAGGAAAAGCCTCTCTAGAACTGGGTACCTGAGCAAGTTTCAGAGCAGGGGGAAGTCTGGCTCTATAAGCAAGAGAGCCCTGCTTAGGCCTTCACTCTTGCAATAAGGGTGATCCCAAGTACCTGTGGGTTGGAGGATGCTATTAAGACACTGGAGAGATTTTCAGCAAATAGTGTTCCCCCATGGAAAATGGTGTAGACCAGAGAGTCCGTTTCCTCCTGCAAGGCATTGTAGCATGAAAGCAGTCCATTGACTAAGATTTCATGGAAACTGCTTTAGGCATTTCTGCATGGAAAAACTGTGGCTAACTTGGAGGCTAGTAGTGAAGTTTAGTTTGTCCTCTAGATCAGGAGTGTTGTAGGATGAGATCTTGGCAAGGGATTGCAAGCAACTTGTTTCTTTGGAATAGACTCACTTTTCCCCAAAGAGGCTTGCCAGCAGTGAAGAAAAGTCTAGCAGCAATGGTGTTTGGCATGCAGCTAAGAGGCCACATGAATCATGCTTGAAAATGGGGTTATGACTGTTTTGCCATCAGTCTCTATTGTGAAAGTTGACACACAGCCTCTGATTCTGCAGCTTCAGAGCAGTGAAAGAGTCACACGTGCCACACAGTGCAATGTTGTATAATGAACATTGCTCAGAGAGGTTCTGCATGGGGTGTATGCCCTAAGCAGGAGCAGGGCCTAGGTAGGCCTAGGTGACAGTGGGACTTGCCAGGGCCTAGCAGGGCTCAGGGGGAAACTGTTAGCTTGCTTCATGCTGGAGGCAAATTCCAGTTTCTGCTTAAGGTAAAGAGACTTCTCTTAGGACTTCCCAGGATGAATGGTAAGCACATTGTTTTTCTCAGTGCAGCTCCACATTCCTCAATTGGGTCGATCAGCCTGGCAGTCAGAGACTCCCTAGAACTGTTTTCCTGGGGCAGTTTGAAAGTTGGGAATGTCTAGCTCTCCAAGGAAGACAGGCCTGTGTTTACCATAGCTTTCAATACAAATGTGATTCCAAGGGTTCCTCACTCTAGATGGTGCTCTAAAGCCATAGGAGAGAGTATCCACACACACTGTTCTCTAATAGAAACTGTGCAAAACCAAGCATCCATTTGTACAGAAAGGCACTCTCCTGTTGAAGCCCCACATTGACCAAGGTTTCATCCAAACTGCTGCAGGCCTTTCTGGATGGAGACACTGCAGTTTACTTGAAGGCTAGTTTCATGTTTTGTGTGTTTTCTATATCAAGACTGTTGTGGGATGAGATCCTCGCAAAGGATGGCAAGCAACTTGTTTCTTTAGATAGAATCACTTTTCCCCAAAGAGGCTTGCCAGCAGTGAAGAAAAGTCAAGCAACAAGGGTGTTTGGTATGCATCTAAGAGGTCTCATGAATCCCACTTGAATATGGGGTTATGAATGTTTTGCCATCAGGCTGCAAAGTGAATGTTGACACAAAGCCTCTGATCCTACAGCTTCCAAGCTGTGCAAGAGACACCCATGCCACACACTGCAACATTCTATAGTGAACTTTGCTCCAGAGAGGTTCTGCATAGGATTTATGGCTGAAGTGGGAGTAGGCCCTACACAGTTGTAGGTGATACTGGGACTTACCAGAGCCTAGCAGGGCCCAGGGAAAAACTGTTCAATTACTTCATGCTGGAGGCAAATTCGAATTTCTGTTTAAAGCAGAGAGACTTTTGGTATGACTTTCCAGGATGAATGCTAAGCACAATGTTTTTCTCTCTACAGCCCCAAGTTCCTCATTGGGGCTGACCAGCCTGGCAGTCAGAGACTCCCTAGTACTGCGTTCTTGAGGCAGCTTGAAAGCTGTGGAAATCTAGCTCTTCAGTGAACAGAGGCCTGCATTTAACATTGCTTTGCATACAAAGATGATTCCAAGGGCTCCTCTCTCTACAGGGTGCTCTGAAGCCACAGGAGAAACTACCCACACTCACTGTTCTCTAATGGAAACTGTGAAACCAAGCATCCATTTGTACAGAAAGTCGCTCTCCTGTTGAAGCACTACATTGACCAAGGTTTCATGGAAAGTGCTGTAGGACATTCTGGATGGAGAGCCTGAAGCTCACATGGAGGCTATTGGTCAAATTTCACTCACCGTCGAATTAGAGTGCTGTGGGATGAGGTTCTAGCAAGGAATGGCAAGCACCCCGTTTCTTTCAATTAGACTCACATGTTCTCAGGAACACTTACCAACAGTGGAGAGAAGATGGGCAACAAGGGTGATTTCCATGCAGCCTGGAGACCACAACTGTCCTGCTTCCCTTTGTGTAAATAACTGCTACTCCCAGGAGGCTCCAATATCAAAGTGGTCACACTGCCTCTATATCTGCAGTTTCCAAACCATGATAAGACACACAGGCCACACACTGAGCCCTTCCATGAGTAAATTTTGCTCCACAGAGGGTCTGCATGCCATGTATGGCCTAAGCGAGTGAAGGCCCTAGGAAGTCTCGGGGACCCTGGGACTTGCCATTGCCTCGTAGTGCTCAGGGAAAACATGTCCATTTTCTTCAGGTTGGATGCAAATTCGAGTTTCTGCTTCAGGTAAAAGAGGTCAGGTAGGAGAGCCCAGGGTGAAGGCAAAGCACAGAGTTTTTTCCATGCAGCTCCAGTTTCCTCACCTGGGCCAACAAGCATGGAAGGAAAAGCCTCCCTACAACTGGATTCCTGAGGAAGTTTCAAAGCAGAGGGAACTCTGACTACACAAGCTAGAGTGCCCTGCTTAGGCCTTCCCTCTGACAACCAAGTCAATCCCAAGGGCCTATGGGTTGGAGCTGCTTTAAAGGGACAAGAGTGACTTTGGGCACACAGTGTTCCCCCATGGAAAATGGTGCTGAACCGAGCATAAATTTCCTCTTGCAAGGTTTCTTAACATTAAAATACTACATTGAATAAGGTTTCATGGACACTGCTGCAGGCCTTTCTGGATGGAAAAATTGCAGCTTACTTAGAGGCTACTGGTAAATTTTCATGAGTCTTCTAGGTAAAGAGGAGAAGCTGCTAGGAAGGGGTTGCAAGCACCTTGTTCTCTTGGAATACACTCAGTCTTCACCAAAGAGGCTTGCCAGCAGTGAAGAAAAGTCAAACAACAATGGTGTATGTCATGCAGATAAGATGCTGCATGAATCCTGGTTGAAAATGGACTAATGACTATTTGGCCCTCAGGCCCCAATATGAACATTGACACACAGCCTCCATATCTGCAGCTTCCAAGCATGAAAGAGACAAAAATGCTACACAATGGGACCATCTCTAATGAACTTTGCTCTGTAGAGACTGCATAGTGTGTAAGTCATAAGCGGGAGCAGTTGCTAGGTAGGCCTGGGTGACAGTGAGACTTGCCAGGCCCTAGCAGTGCTCAGGGAAAAGCTGTACTTTTTCTTCAGGCTGGATGCAATTCAAGGCTCTGCTTGAGGTAGAGACAGGTCAGGTAGCAGATCCCTGGTTGAAGGCAAAGCACAGAGTTGTTCTGTGCTGCTTCGATTTCCACACCCAGGCTGAGAAGCATGGAAGGAAAAGCCTCTCTAGAACTGGGTACCTGAGCAAGTTTCAGAGCAGGGGGAAGTCTGGCTCTATAAGCAAGAGAGCCCTGCTTAGGCCTTCACTCTTGCAATAAGGGTGATCCCAAGTACCTGTGGGTTGGAGGATGCTATTAAGACACTGGAGAGATTTTCAGCAAATAGTGTTCCCCCATGGAAAATGGTGTAGACCAGAGAGTCCGTTTCCTCCTGCAAGGCATTGTAGCATGAAAGCAGTCCATTGACTAAGATTTCATGGAAACTGCTTTAGGCATTTCTGCATGGAAAAACTGTGGCTAACTTGGAGGCTAGTAGTGAAGTTTAGTTTGTCCTCTAGATCAGGAGTGTTGTAGGATGAGATCTTGGCAAGGGATTGCAAGCAACTTGTTTCTTTGGAATAGACTCACTTTTCCCCAAAGAGGCTTGCCAGCAGTGAAGAAAAGTCTAGCAGCAATGGTGTTTGGCATGCAGCTAAGAGGCCACATGAATCATGCTTGAAAATGGGGTTATGACTGTTTTGCCATCAGTCTCTATTGTGAAAGTTGACACACAGCCTCTGATTCTGCAGCTTCAGAGCAGTGAAAGAGTCACACGTGCCACACAGTGCAATGTTGTATAATGAACATTGCTCAGAGAGGTTCTGCATGGGGTGTATGCCCTAAGCAGGAGCAGGGCCTAGGTAGGCCTAGGTGACAGTGGGACTTGCCAGGGCCTAGCAGGGCTCAGGGGGAAACTGTTAGCTTGCTTCATGCTGGAGGCAAATTCCAGTTTCTGCTTAAGGTAAAGAGACTTCTCTTAGGACTTCCCAGGATGAATGGTAAGCACATTGTTTTTCTCAGTGCAGCTCCACATTCCTCAATTGGGTCGATCAGCCTGGCAGTCAGAGACTCCCTAGAACTGTTTTCCTGGGGCAGTTTGAAAGTTGGGAATGTCTAGCTCTCCAAGGAAGACAGGCCTGTGTTTACCATAGCTTTCAATACAAATGTGATTCCAAGGGTTCCTCACTCTAGATGGTGCTCTAAAGCCATAGGAGAGAGTATCCACACACACTGTTCTCTAATAGAAACTGTGCAAAACCAAGCATCCATTTGTACAGAAAGGCACTCTCCTGTTGAAGCCCCACATTGACCAAGGTTTCATCCAAACTGCTGCAGGCCTTTCTGGATGGAGAAACTGCAGTTTACTTGAAGGCTAGTTTCATGTTTTGTGTGTTTTCTATATCAAGACTGTTGTGGGATGAGATCCTCGCAAAGGATGGCAAGCAACTTGTTTCTTTAGATAGAATCACTTTTCCCCAAAGAGGCTTGCCAGCAGTGAAGAAAAGTCAAGCAACAAGGGTGTTTGGTATGCATCTAAGAGGTCTCATGAATCCCACTTGAATATGGGGTTATGAATGTTTTGCCATCAGGCTGCAAAGTGAATGTTGACACAAAGCCTCTGATCCTACAGCTTCCAAGCTGTGCAAGAGACACCCATGCCACACACTGCAACATTCTATAGTGAACTTTGCTCCAGAGAGGTTCTGCATAGGATTTATGGCTGAAGTGGGAGTAGGCCCTACACAGTTGTAGGTGATACTGGGACTTACCAGAGCCTAGCAGGGCCCAGGGAAAAACTGTTCAATTACTTCATGCTGGAGGCAAATTCGAATTTCTGTTTAAAGCAGAGAGACTTTTGGTATGACTTTCCAGGATGAATGCTAAGCACAATGTTTTTCTCTCTACAGCCCCAAGTTCCTCATTGGGGCTGACCAGCCTGGCAGTCAGAGACTCCCTAGTACTGTGTTCTTGAGGCAGCTTGAAAGCTGTGGAAATCTAGCTCTTCAGTGAACAGAGGCCTGCATTTAACATTGCTTTGCATACAAAGATGATTCCAAGGGCTCCTCTCTCTACAGGGTGCTCTGAAGCCACAGGAGAAACTACCCACACTCACTGTTCTCTAATGGAAACTGTGAAACCAAGCATCCATTTGTACAGAAAGTCGCTCTCCTGTTGAAGCACTACATTGACCAAGGTTTCATGGAAAGTGCTGTAGGACATTCTGGATGGAGAGCCTGAAGCTCACATGGAGGCTATTGGTCAAATTTCACTCACCGTCGAATTAGAGTGCTGTGGGATGAGGTTCTAGCAAGGAATGGCAAGCACCCCGTTTCTTTCAATTAGACTCACATGTTCTCAGGAACACTTACCAACAGTGGAGAGAAGATGGGCAACAAGGGTGATTTCCATGCAGCCTGGAGACCACAACTGTCCTGCTTCCCTTTGTGTAAATAACTGCTACTCCCAGGAGGCTCCAATATCAAAGTGGTCACACTGCCTCTATATCTGCAGTTTCCAAACCATGATAAGACACACAGGCCACACACTGAGCCCTTCCATGAATAAATTTTGCTCCACAGAGGGTCTGCATGCCATGTATGACCTAAGCGAGTGAAGGCCCTAGTAAGTCGAGGGGACCCTGGGACTTGCCATTGCCTCGTAGTGCTCAGGGAAAACATGTCCATTTTCTTCAGGTTGGATGCAAATTCGAGTTTCTGCTTCAGGTAAAAGAGGTCAGGTAGGAGAGCCCAGGGTGAAGGCAAAGCACAGAGTTTTTTCCATGCAGCTCCAGTTTCCTCACCTGGGCCAACAAGCATGGAAGGAAAAGCCTCCCTACAACTGGATTCCTGAGGAAGTTTCAAAGCAGAGGGAACTCTGACTACACAAGCTAGAGTGCCCTGCTTAGGCCTTCCCTCTGACAACCAAGTCAATCCCAAGGGCCTATGGGTTGGAGCTGCTTTAAAGGGACAAGAGTGACTTTGGGCACACAGTGTTCCCCCATGGAAAATGGTGCTGAACCGAGCATAAATTTCCTCTTGCAAGGTTTCTTAACATTAAAATACTACATTGAATAAGGTTTCATGGACACTGCTGCAGGCCTTTCTGGATGGAAAAATTGCAGCTTACTTAGAGGCTACTGGTAAATTTTCATGAGTCTTCTAGGTAAAGAGGAGAAGCTGCTAGGAAGGGGTTGCAAGCACCTTGTTCTCTTGGAATACACTCAGTCTTCACCAAAGAGGCTTGCCAGCAGTGAAGAAAAGTCAAACAACAATGGTGTATGTCATGCAGATAAGATGCTGCATGAATCCTGGTTGAAAATGGACTAATGACTATTTGGCCCTCAGGCCCCAATATGAACATTGACACACAGCCTCCATATCTGCAGCTTCCAAGCATGAAAGAGACAAAAATGCTACACAATGGGACCATCTCTAATGAACTTTGCTCTGTAGAGACTGCATAGTGTGTAAGTCATAAGCGGGAGCAGTTGCTAGGTAGGCCTGGGTGACAGTGAGACTTGCCAGGCCCTAGCAGTGCTCAGGGAAAAGCTGTACTTTTTCTTCAGGCTGGATGCAATTCAAGGCTCTGCTTGAGGTAGAGACAGGTCAGGTAGCAGATCCCTGGTTGAAGGCAAAGCACAGAGTTGTTCTGTGCTGCTTCGATTTCCACACCCAGGCTGAGAAGCATGGAAGGAAAAGCCTCTCTAGAACTGGGTACCTGAGCAAGTTTCAGAGCAGGGGGAAGTCTGGCTCTATAAGCAAGAGAGCCCTGCTTAGGCCTTCACTCTTGCAATAAGGGTGATCCCAAGTACCTGTGGGTTGGAGGATGCTATTAAGACACTGGAGAGATTTTCAGCAAATAGTGTTCCCCCATGGAAAATGGTGTAGACCAGAGAGTCCGTTTCCTCCTGCAAGGCATTTTAGCATGAAAGCAGTCCATTGACTAAGATTTCATGGAAACTGCTTTAGGCATTTCTGCATGGAAAAACTGTGGCTAACTTGGAGGCTAGTAGTGAAGTTTAGTTTGTCCTCTAGATCAGGAGTGTTGTAGGATGAGATCTTGGCAAGGGATTGCAAGCAACTTGTTTCTTTGGAATAGACTCACTTTTCCCCAAAGAGGCTTGCCAGCAGTGAAGAAAAGTCTAGCAGCAATGGTGTTTGGCATGCAGCTAAGAGGCCACATGAATCATGCTTGAAAATGGGGTTATGACTGTTTTGCCATCAGTCTCTATTGTGAAAGTTGACACACAGCCTCTGATTCTGCAGCTTCAGAGCAGTGAAAGAGTCACACGTGCCACACAGTGCAATGTTGTATAATGAACATTGCTCAGAGAGGTTCTGCATGGGGTGTATGCCCTAAGCAGGAGCAGGGCCTAGGTAGGCCTAGGTGACAGTGGGACTTGCCAGGGCCTAGCAGGGCTCAGGGGGAAACTGTTAGCTTGCTTCATGCTGGAGGCAAATTCCAGTTTCTGCTTAAGGTAAAGAGACTTCTCTTAGGACTTCCCAGGATGAATGGTAAGCACATTGTTTTTCTCAGTGCAGCTCCACATTCCTCAATTGGGTCGATCAGCCTGGCAGTCAGAGACTCCCTAGAACTGTTTTCCTGGGGCAGTTTGAAAGTTGGGAATGTCTAGCTCTCCAAGGAAGACAGGCCTGTGTTTACCATAGCTTTCAATACAAATGTGATTCCAAGGGTTCCTCACTCTAGATGGTGCTCTAAAGCCATAGGAGAGAGTATCCACACACACTGTTCTCTAATAGAAACTGTGCAAAACCAAGCATCCATTTGTACAGAAAGGCACTCTCCTGTTGAAGCCCCACATTGACCAAGGTTTCATCCAAACTGCTGCAGGCCTTTCTGGATGGAGAAACTGCAGTTTACTTGAAGGCTAGTTTCATGTTTTGTGTGTTTTCTATATCAAGACTGTTGTGGGATGAGATCCTCGCAAAGGATGGCAAGCAACTTGTTTCTTTAGATAGAATCACTTTTCCCCAAAGAGGCTTGCCAGCAGTGAAGAAAAGTCAAGCAACAAGGGTGTTTGGTATGCATCTAAGAGGTCTCATGAATCCCACTTGAATATGGGGTTATGAATGTTTTGCCATCAGGCTGCAAAGTGAATGTTGACACAAAGCCTCTGATCCTACAGCTTCCAAGCTGTGCAAGAGACACCCATGCCACACACTGCAACATTCTATAGTGAACTTTGCTCCAGAGAGGTTCTGCATAGGATTTATGGCTGAAGTGGGAGTAGGCCCTACACAGTTGTAGGTGATACTGGGACTTACCAGAGCCTAGCAGGGCCCAGGGAAAAACTGTTCAATTACTTCATGCTGGAGGCAAATTCGAATTTCTGTTTAAAGCAGAGAGACTTTTGGTATGACTTTCCAGGATGAATGCTAAGCACAATGTTTTTCTCTCTACAGCCCCAAGTTCCTCATTGGGGCTGACCAGCCTGGCAGTCAGAGACTCCCTAGTACTGCGTTCTTGAGGCAGCTTGAAAGCTGTGGAAATCTAGCTCTTCAGTGAACAGAGGCCTGCATTTAACATTGCTTTGCATACAAAGATGATTCCAAGGGCTCCTCTCTCTACAGGGTGCTCTGAAGCCACAGGAGAAACTACCCACACTCACTGTTCTCTAATGGAAACTGTGAAACCAAGCATCCATTTGTACAGAAAGTCGCTCTCCTGTTGAAGCACTACATTGACCAAGGTTTCATGGAAAGTGCTGTAGGACATTCTGGATGGAGAGCCTGAAGCTCACATGGAGGCTATTGGTCCAATTTCACTCACCGTCGAATTAGAGTGCTGTGGGATGAGGTTCTAGCAAGGAATGGCAAGCACCCCGTTTCTTTCAATTAGACTCACATGTTCTCAGGAACACTTACCAACAGTGGAGAGAAGATGGGCAACAAGGGTGATTTCCATGCAGCCTGCAGACCACAACTGTCCTGCTTCCCTTTGTGTAAAAAACTGCTACACCCAGGAGGCTCCAATATCAAAGTGGTCACACTGCCTCTATATCTGCAGTTTCCAAACCATGATAAGACACACAGGCCACACACTGAGCCCTTCCATGAATAAATTTTGCTCCACAGAGGGTCTGCATGCCATGTATGGCCTAAGCGAGTGAAGGCCCTAGGAAGTCGAGGGGACCCTGGGACTTGCCATTGCCTCGTAGTGCTCAGGGAAAACATGTCCATTTTCTTCAGGTTGGATGCAAATTCGAGTTTCTGCTTCAGGTAAAAGAGGTCAGGTAGGAGAGCCCAGGGTGAAGGCAAAGCACAGAGTTTTTTCCATGCAGCTCCAGTTTCCTCACCTGGGCCAACAAGCATGGAAGGAAAAGCCTCCCTACAACTGGATTCCTGAGGAAGTTTCAAAGCAGAGGGAACTCTGACTACACAAGCTAGAGTGCCCTGCTTAGGCCTTCCCTCTGACAACCAAGTCAATCCCAAGGGCCTATGGGTTGGAGCTGCTTTAAAGGGACAAGAGTGACTTTGGGCACACAGTGTTCCCCCATGGAAAATGGTGCTGAACCGAGCATAAATTTCCTCTTGCAAGGTTTCTTAACATTAAAATACTACATTGAATAAGGTTTCATGGACACTGCTACAGGCCTTTCTGGATGGAAAAATTGCAGCTTACTTAGAGGCTACTGGTAAATTTTCATGAGTCTTCTAGGTAAAGAGGAGAAGCTGCTAGGAAGGGGTTGCAAGCACCTTGTTCTCTTGGAATACACTCAGTCTTCACCAAAGAGGCTTGCCAGCAGTGAAGAAAAGTCAAACAACAATGGTGTATGTCATGCAGATAAGATGCTGCATGAATCCTGGTTGAAAATGGACTAATGACTATTTGGCCCTCAGGCCCCAATATGAACATTGACACACAGCCTCCATATCTGCAGCTTCCAAGCATGAAAGAGACAAAAATGCTACACAATGGGACCATCTCTAATGAACTTTGCTCTGTAGAGACTGCATAGTGTGTAAGTCATAAGCGGGAGCAGTTGCTAGGTAGGCCTGGGTGACAGTGAGACTTGCCAGGCCCTAGCAGTGCTCAGGGAAAAGCTGTACTTTTTCTTCAGGCTGGATGCAATTCAAGGCTCTGCTTGAGGTAGAGACAGGTCAGGTAGCAGATCCCTGGTTGAAGGCAAAGCACAGAGTTGTTCTGTGCTGCTTCGATTTCCACACCCAGGCTGAGAAGCATGGAAGGAAAAGCCTCTCTAGAACTGGGTACCTGAGCAAGTTTCAGAGCAGGGGGAAGTCTGGCTCTATAAGCAAGAGAGCCCTGCTTAGGCCTTCACTCTTGCAATAAGGGTGATCCCAAGTACCTGTGGGTTGGAGGATGCTATTAAGACACTGGAGAGATTTTCAGCAAATAGTGTTCCCCCATGGAAAATGGTGTAGACCAGAGAGTCCGTTTCCTCCTGCAAGGCATTGTAGCATGAAAGCAGTCCATTGACTAAGATTTCATGGAAACTGCTTTAGGCATTTCTGCATGGAAAAACTGTGGCTAACTTGGAGGCTAGTAGTGAAGTTTAGTTTGTCCTCTAGATCAGGAGTGTTGTAGGATGAGATCTTGGCAAGGGATTGCAAGCAACTTCTTTCTTTGGAATAGACTCACTTTTCCCCAAAGAGGCTAGCCAGCAGTGAAGAAAAGTCTAGCAGCAATGGTGTTTGGCATGCAGCTAAGAGGCCACATGAATCATGCTTGAAAATGGGGTTATGACTGTTTTGCCATCAGTCCCTATTGTGAAAGTTGACACACAGCCTCTGATTCTGCAGCTTCAGAGCAGTGAAAGAGTCACACGTGCCACACAGTGCAATGTTGTATAATGAACATTGCTCAGAGAGGTTCTGCATGGGGTGTATGCCCTAAGCAGGAGCAGGGCCTAGGTAGGCCTAGGTGACAGTGGGACTTGCCAGGGCCTAGCAGGGCTCAGGGGGAAACTGTTAGCTTGCTTCATGCTGGAGGCAAATTCCAGTTTCTGCTTAAGGTAAAGAGACTTCTCTTAGGACTTCCCAGGATGAATGGTAAGCACATTGTTTTTCTCAGTGCAGCTCCACATTCCTCAATTGGGTCGATCAGCCTGGCAGTCAGAGACTCCCTAGAACTGTTTTCCTGGGGCAGTTTGAAAGTTGGGAATGTCTAGCTCTCCAAGGAAGACAGGCCTGTGTTTACCATAGCTTTAAATACAAATGTGATTCCAAGGGTTCCTCACTCTAGATGGTGCTCTAAAGCCATAGGAGAGAGTATCCACACACACTGTTCTCTAATAGGAACTGTGCAAAACCAAGCATCCATTTGTACAGAAAGGCACTCTCCTGTTGAAGCCCCACATTGACCAAGGTTTCATCCAAACTGCTGCAGGCCTTTCTGGATGGAGAAACTGCAGTTTACTTGAAGGCTAGTTTCATGTTTTGTGTGTTTTCTATATCAAGACTGTTGTGGGATGAGATCCTCGCAAAGGATGGCAAGCAACTTGTTTCTTTAGATAGAATCACTTTTCCCCAAAGAGGCTTGCCAGCAGTGAAGAAAAGTCAAGCAACAAGGGTGTTTGGTATGCATCTAAGAGGTCTCATGAATCCCGCTTGAATATGGGGTTATGAATGTTTTGCCATCAGGCTGCAAAGTGAATGTTGACACAAAGCCTCTGATCCTACAGCTTCCAAGCTGTGCAAGAGACACCCATGCCACACACTGCAACATTCTATAGTGAACTTTGCTCCAGAGAGGTTCTGCATAGGATTTATGGCTGAAGTGGGAGTAGGCCCTACACAGTTGTAGGTGATACTGGGACTTACCAGAGCCTAGCAGGGCCCAGGGAAAAACTGTTCAATTACTTCATGCTGGAGGCAAATTCGAATTTCTGTTTAAAGCAGAGAGACTTTTGGTATGACTTTCCAGGATGAATGCTAAGCACAATGTTTTTCTCTCTACAGCCCCAAGTTCTTCATTGGGGCTGACCAGCCTGGCAGTCAGAGACTCCCTAGTACTGCGTTCTTGAGGCAGCTTGAAAGCTGTGGAAATCTAGCTCTTCAGTGAACAGAGGCCTGCATTTAACATTGCTTTGCATACAAAGATGATTCCAAGGGCTCCTCTCTCTACAGGGTGCTCTGAAGCCACAGGAGAAACTACCCACACTCACTGTTCTCTAATGGAAACTGTGAAACCAAGCATCCATTTGTACAGAAAGTCGCTCTCCTGTTGAAGCACTACATTGACCAAGGTTTCATGGAAAGTGCTGTAGGACATTCTGGATGGAGAGCCTGAAGCTCACATGGAGGCTATTGGTCCAATTTCACTCACCGTCGAATTAGAGTGCTGTGGGATGAGGTTCTAGCAAGGAATGGCAAGCACCCCGTTTCTTTCAATTAGACTCACATGTTCTCAGGAACACTTACCAACAGTGGAGAGAAGATGGGCAACAAGGGTGATTTCCATGCAGCCTGGAGACCACAACTGTCCTGCTTCCCTTTGTGTAAATAACTGCTACTCCCAGGAGGCTCCAATATCAAAGTGGTCACACTGCCTCTATATCTGCAGTTTCCAAACCATGATAAGACACACAGGCCACACACTGAGCCCTTCCATGAATAAATTTTGCTCCACAGAGGGTCTGCATGCCATGTATGGCCTAAGCGAGTGAAGGCCCTAGGAAGTCGAGGGGACCCTGGGACTTGCCATTGCCTCATAGTGCTCAGGGAAAACATGTCCATTTTCTTCAGGTTGGATGCAAATTCGAGTTTCTGCTTCAGGTAAAAGAGGTCAGGTAGGAGAGCCCAGGGTGAAGGCAAAGCACAGAGTTTTTTCCATGCAGCTCCAGTTTCCTCACCTGGGCCAACAAGCATGGAAGGAAAAGCCTCCCTACAACTGGATTCCTGAGGAAGTTTCAAAGCAGAGGGAACTCTGACTACACAAGCTAGAGTGCCCTGCTTAGGCCTTCCCTCTGACAACCAAGTCAATCCCAAGGGCCTATGGGTTGGAGCTGCTTTAAAGGGACAAGAGTGACTTTGGGCACACAGTGTTCCCCCATGGAAAATGGTGCTGAACCGAGCATAAATTTCCTCTTGCAAGGTTTCTTAACATTAAAATACTACATTGAATAAGGTTTCATGGACACTGCTGCAGGCCTTTCTGGATGGAAAAATTGCAGCTTACTTAGAGGCTACTGGTAAATTTTCATGAGTCTTCTAGGTAAAGAGGAGAAGCTGCTAGGAAGGGGTTGCAAGCACCTTGTTCTCTTGGAATACACTCAGTCTTCACCAAAGAGGCTTGCCAGCAGTGAAGAAAAGTCAAACAACAATGGTGTATGTCATGCAGATAAGATGCTGCATGAATCCTGGTTGAAAATGGACTAATGACTATTTGGCCCTCAGGCCCCAATATGAACATTGACACACAGCCTCCATATCTGCAGCTTCCAAGCATGAAAGAGACAAAAATGCTACACAATGGGACCATCTCTAATGAACTTTGCTCTGTAGAGACTGCATAGTGTGTAAGTCATAAGCGGGAGCAGTTGCTAGGTAGGCCTGGGTGACAGTGAGACTTGCCAGGCCCTAGCAGTGCTCAGGGAAAAGCTGTACTTTTTCTTCAGGCTGGATGCAATTCAAGGCTCTGCTTGAGGTAGAGACAGGTCAGGTAGCAGATCCCTGGTTGAAGGCAAAGCACAGAGTTGTTCTGTGCTGCTTCGATTTCCACACCCAGGCTGAGAAGCATGGAAGGAAAAGCCTCTCTAGAACTGGGTACCTGAGCAAGTTTCAGAGCAGGGGGAAGTCTGGCTCTATAAGCAAGAGAGCCCTGCTTAGGCCTTCACTCTTGCAATAAGGGTGATCCCAAGTACCTGTGGGTTGGAGGATGCTATTAAGACACTGGAGAGATTTTCAGCAAATAGTGTTCCCCCATGGAAAATGGTGTAGACCAGAGAGTCCGTTTCCTCCTGCAAGGCATTGTAGCATGAAAGCAGTCCATTGACTAAGATTTCATGGAAACTGCTTTAGGCATTTCTGCATGGAAAAACTGTGGCTAACTTGGAGGCTAGTAGTGAAGTTTAGTTTGTCCTCTAGATCAGGAGTGTTGTAGGATGAGAT
The DNA here is from genome assembly GCF_030028045.1 of Hippopotamus amphibius kiboko. Classification (NCBI taxonomy): domain Eukaryota; kingdom Metazoa; phylum Chordata; class Mammalia; order Artiodactyla; family Hippopotamidae; genus Hippopotamus; species Hippopotamus amphibius. The sequence continues at coordinate 141,155,299 of NC_080189.1, read as the reverse complement.
CTTGGCAAGGGATTGCAAGCAACTTCTTTCTTTGGAATAGACTCACTTTTCCCCAAAGAGGCTTGCCAGCAGTGAAGAAAAGTCTAGCAGCAATGGTGTTTGGCATGCAGCTAAGAGGCCACATGAATCATGCTTGAAAATGGGGTTATGACTGTTTTGCCATCAGTCCCTATTGTGAAAGTTGACACACAGCCTCTGATTCTGCAGCTTCAGAGCAGTGAAAGAGTCACACGTGCCACACAGTGCAATGTTGGATAATGAACATTGCTCAGAGAGGTTCTGCATGGGGTGTATGCCCTAAGCAGGAGCAGGGCCTAGGTAGGCCTAGGTGACAGTGGGACTTGCCAGGGCCTAGCAGGGCTCAGGGGGAAACTGTTAGCTTGCTTCATGCTGGAGGCAAATTCCAGTTTCTGCTTAAGGTAAAGAGACTTCTCTTAGGACTTCCCAGGATGAATGGTAAGCACATTGTTTTTCTCAGTGCAGCTCCACATTCCTCAATTGGGTCGATCAGCCTGGCAGTCAGAGACTCCCTAGAACTGTTTTCCTGGGGCAGTTTGAAAGTTGGGAATGTCTAGCTCTCCAAGGAAGACAGGCCTGTGTTTACCATAGCTTTAAATACAAATGTGATTCCAAGGGTTCCTCACTCTAGATGGTGCTCTAAAGCCATAGGAGAGAGTATCCACACACACTGTTCTCTAATAGGAACTGTGCAAAACCAAGCATCCATTTGTACAGAAAGGCACTCTCCTGTTGAAGCCCCACATTGACCAAGGTTTCATCCAAACTGCTGCAGGCCTTTCTGGATGGAGAAACTGCAGTTTACTTGAAGGCTAGTTTCATGTTTTGTGTGTTTTCTATATCAAGACTGTTGTGGGATGAGATCCTCGCAAAGGATGGCAAGCAACTTGTTTCTTTAGATAGAATCACTTTTCCCCAAAGAGGCTTGCCAGCAGTGAAGAAAAGTCAAGCAACAAGGGTGTTTGGTATGCATCTAAGAGGTCTCATGAATCCCGCTTGAATATGGGGTTATGAATGTTTTGCCATCAGGCTGCAAAGTGAATGTTGACACAAAGCCTCTGATCCTACAGCTTCCAAGCTGTGCAAGAGACACCCATGCCACACACTGCAACATTCTATAGTGAACTTTGCTCCAGAGAGGTTCTGCATAGGATTTATGGCTGAAGTGGGAGTAGGCCCTACACAGTTGTAGGTGATACTGGGACTTACCAGAGCCTAGCAGGGCCCAGGGAAAAACTGTTCAATTACTTCATGCTGGAGGCAAATTCGAATTTCTGTTTAAAGCAGAGAGACTTTTGGTATGACTTTCCAGGATGAATGCTAAGCACAATGTTTTTCTCTCTACAGCCCCAAGTTCCTCATTGGGGCTGACCAGCCTGGCAGTCAGAGACTCCCTAGTACTGCGTTCTTGAGGCAGCTTGAAAGCTGTGGAAATCTAGCTCTTCAGTGAACAGAGGCCTGCATTTAACATTGCTTTGCATACAAAGATGATTCCAAGGGCTCCTCTCTCTACAGGGTGCTCTGAAGCCACAGGAGAAACTACCCACACTCACTGTTCTCTAATGGAAACTGTGAAACCAAGCATCCATTTGTACAGAAAGTCGCTCTCCTGTTGAAGCACTACATTGACCAAGGTTTCATGGAAAGTGCTGTAGGACATTCTGGATGGAGAGCCTGAAGCTCACATGGAGGCTATTGGTCCAATTTCACTCACCGTCGAATTAGAGTGCTGTGGGATGAGGTTCTAGCAAGGAATGGCAAGCACCCCGTTTCTTTCAATTAGACTCACATGTTCTCAGGAACGCTTACCAACAGTGGAGAGAAGATGGGCAACAAGGGTGATTTCCATGCAGCCTGGAGACCACAACTGTCCTGCTTCCCTTTGTGTAAATAACTGCTACTCCCAGGAGGCTCCAATATCAAAGTGGTCACACTGCCTCTATATCTGCAGTTTCCAAACCATGATAAGACACACAGGCCACACACTGAGCCCTTCCATGAGTAAATTTTGCTCCACAGAGGGTCTGCATGCCATGTATGGCCTAAGCGAGTGAAGGCCCTAGGAAGTCGAGGGGACCCTGGGACTTGCCATTGCCTCATAGTGCTCAGGGAAAACATGTCCATTTTCTTCAGGTTGGATGCAAATTCGAGTTTCTGCTTCAGGTAAAAGAGGTCAGGTAGGAGAGCCCAGGGTGAAGGCAAAGCACAGAGTTTTTTCCATGCAGCTCCAGTTTCCTCACCTGGGCCAACAAGCATGGAAGGAAAAGCCTCCCTACAACTGGATTCCTGAGGAAGTTTCAAAGCAGAGGGAACTCTGACTACACAAGCTAGAGTGCCCTGCTTAGGCCTTCCCTCTGACAACCAAGTCAATCCCAAGGGCCTATGGGTTGGAGCTGCTTTAAAGGGACAAGAGTGTCTTGGGGTACACAGTGTTCCCCCATGGAAAATGGTGCTGAACCGAGCATAAATTTGCTCTTGCAAGGTTTCTTAACATTAAAATACTACATTGAATAAGGTTTCATGGACACTGCTGCAGGCCTTTCTGGATGGAAAAATTGCAGCTTACTTAGAGGCTACTGGTAAATTTTCATGAGTCTTCTAGGTAAAGAGGAGAAGCTGCTAGGAAGGGGTTGCAAGCACCTTGTTCTCTTGGAATACACTCAGTCTTCACCAAAGAGGCTTGCCAGCAGTGAAGAAAAGTCAAACAACAATGGTGTATGTCATGCAGATAAGATGCTGCATGAATCCTGGTTGAAAATGGACTAATGACTATTTGGCCCTCAGGCCCCAATATGAACATTGACACACAGCCTCCATATCTGCAGCTTCCAAGCATGAAAGAGACAAAAATGCTACACAATGGGACCATCTCTAATGAACTTTGCTCTGTAGAGACTGCATAGTGTGTAAGTCATAAGCGGGAGCAGTTGCTAGGTAGGCCTGGGTGACAGTGAGACTTGCCAGGCCCTAGCAGTGCTCAGGGAAAAGCTGTACTTTTTCTTCAGGCTGGATGCAATTCAAGGCTCTGCTTGAGGTAGAGACAGGTCAGGTAGCAGATCCCTGGTTGAAGGCAAAGCACAGAGTTGTTCTGTGCTGCTTCGATTTCCACACCCAGGCTGAGAAGCATGGAAGGAAAAGCCTCTCTAGAACTGGGTACCTGAGCAAGTTTCAGAGCAGGGGGAAGTCTGGCTCTATAAGCAAGAGAGCCCTGCTTAGGCCTTCACTCTTGCAATAAGGGTGATCCCAAGTACCTGTGGGTTGGAGGATGCTATTAAGACACTGGAGAGATTTTCAGCAAATAGTGTTCCCCCATGGAAAATGGTGTAGACCAGAGAGTCCGTTTCCTCCTGCAAGGCATTGTAGCATGAAAGCAGTCCATTGACTAAGATTTCATGGAAACTGCTTTAGGCATTTCTGCATGGAAAAACTGTGGCTAACTTGGAGGCTAGTAGTGAAGTTTAGTTTGTCCTCTAGATCAGGAGTGTTGTAGGATGAGATCTTGGCAAGGGATTGCAAGCAACTTGTTTCTTTGGAATAGACTCACTTTTCCCCAAAGAGGCTTGCCAGCAGTGAAGAAAAGTCTAGCAGCAATGGTGTTTGGCATGCAGCTAAGAGGCCACATGAATCATGCTTGAAAATGGGGTTATGACTGTTTTGCCATCAGTCCCTATTGTGAAAGTTGACACACAGCCTCTGATTCTGCAGCTTCAGAGCAGTGAAAGAGTCACACGTGCCACACAGTGCAATGTTGTATAATGAACATTGCTCAGAGAGGTTCTGCATGGGGTGTATGCCCTAAGCAGGAGCAGGGCCTAGGTAGGCCTAGGTGACAGTGGGACTTGCCAGGGCCTAGCAGGGCTCAGGGGGAAACTGTTAGCTTGCTTCATGCTGGAGGCAAATTCCAGTTTCTGCTTAAGGTAAAGAGACTTCTCTTAGGACTTCCCAGGATGAATGGTAAGCACATTGTTTTTCTCAGTGCAGCTCCACATTCCTCAATTGGGTCGATCAGCCTGGCAGTCAGAGACTCCCTAGAACTGTTTTCCTGGGGCAGTTTGAAAGTTGGGAATGTCTAGCTCTCCAAGGAAGACAGGCCTGTGTTTACCATAGCTTTAAATACAAATGTGATTCCAAGGGTTCCTCACTCTAGATGGTGCTCTAAAGCCATAGGAGAGAGTATCCACACACACTGTTCTCTAATAGGAACTGTGCAAAACCAAGCATCCATTTGTACAGAAAGGCACTCTCCTGTTGAAGCCCCACATTGACCAAGGTTTCATCCAAACTGCTGCAGGCCTTTCTGGATGGAGAAACTGCAGTTTACTTGAAGGCTAGTTTCATGTTTTGTGTGTTTTCTATATCAAGACTGTTGTGGGATGAGATCCTCGCAAAGGATGGCAAGCAACTTGTTTCTTTAGATAGAATCACTTTTCCCCAAAGAGGCTTGCCAGCAGTGAAGAAAAGTCAAGCAACAAGGGTGTTTGGTATGCATCTAAGAGGTCTCATGAATCCCGCTTGAATATGGGGTTATGAATGTTTTGCCATCAGGCTGCAAAGTGAATGTTGACACAAAGCCTCTGATCCTACAGCTTCCAAGCTGTGCAAGAGACACCCATGCCACACACTGCAACATTCTATAGTGAACTTTGCTCCAGAGAGGTTCTGCATAGGATTTATGGCTGAAGTGGGAGTAGGCCCTACACAGTTGTAGGTGATACTGGGACTTACCAGAGCCTAGCAGGGCCCAGGGAAAAACTGTTCAATTACTTCATGCTGGAGGCAAATTCGAATTTCTGTTTAAAGCAGAGAGACTTTTGGTATGACTTTCCAGGATGAATGCTAAGCACAATGTTTTTCTCTCTACAGCCCCAAGTTCCTCATTGGGGCTGACCAGCCTGGCAGTCAGAGACTCCCTAGTACTGCGTTCTTGAGGCAGCTTGAAAGCTGTGGAAATCTAGCTCTTCAGTGAACAGAGGCCTGCATTTAACATTGCTTTGCATACAAAGATGATTCCAAGGGCTCCTCTCTCTACAGGGTGCTCTGAAGCCACAGGAGAAACTACCCACACTCACTGTTCTCTAATGGAAACTGTGAAACCAAGCATCCATTTGTACAGAAAGTCGCTCTCCTGTTGAAGCACTACATTGACCAAGGTTTCATGGAAAGTGCTGTAGGACATTCTGGATGGAGAGCCTGAAGCTCACATGGAGGCTATTGGTCCAATTTCACTCACCGTCGAATTAGAGTGCTGTGGGATGAGGTTCTAGCAAGGAATGGCAAGCACCCCGTTTCTTTCAATTAGACTCACATGTTCTCAGGAACGCTTACCAACAGTGGAGAGAAGATGGGCAACAAGGGTGATTTCCATGCAGCCTGGAGACCACAACTGTCCTGCTTCCCTTTGTGTAAATAACTGCTACTCCCAGGAGGCTCCAATATCAAAGTGGTCACACTGCCTCTATATCTGCAGTTTCCAAACCATGATAAGACACACAGGCCACACACTGAGCCCTTCCATGAGTAAATTTTGCTCCACAGAGGGTCTGCATGCCATGTATGGCCTAAGCGAGTGAAGGCCCTAGGAAGTCGAGGGGACCCTGGGACTTGCCATTGCCTCATAGTGCTCAGGGAAAACATGTCCATTTTCTTCAGGTTGGATGCAAATTCGAGTTTCTGCTTCAGGTAAAAGAGGTCAGGTAGGAGAGCCCAGGGTGAAGGCAAAGCACAGAGTTTTTTCCATGCAGCTCCAGTTTCCTCACCTGGGCCAACAAGCATGGAAGGAAAAGCCTCCCTACAACTGGATTCCTGAGGAAGTTTCAAAGCAGAGGGAACTCTGACTACACAAGCTAGAGTGCCCTGCTTAGGCCTTCCCTCTGACAACCAAGTCAATCCCAAGGGCCTATGGGTTGGAGCTGCTTTAAAGGGACAAGAGTGTCTTGGGGTACACAGTGTTCCCCCATGGAAAATGGTGCTGAACCGAGCATAAATTTGCTCTTGCAAGGTTTCTTAACATTAAAATACTACATTGAATAAGGTTTCATGGACACTGCTGCAGGCCTTTCTGGATGGAAAAATTGCAGCTTACTTAGAGGCTACTGGTAAATTTTCATGAGTCTTCTAGGTAAAGAGGAGAAGCTGCTAGGAAGGGGTTGCAAGCACCTTGTTCTCTTGGAATACACTCAGTCTTCACCAAAGAGGCTTGCCAGCAGTGAAGAAAAGTCAAACAACAATGGTGTATGTCATGCAGATAAGATGCTGCATGAATCCTGGTTGAAAATGGACTAATGACTATTTGGCCCTCAGGCCCCAATATGAACATTGACACACAGCCTCCATATCTGCAGCTTCCAAGCATGAAAGAGACAAAAATGCTACACAATGGGACGATCTCTAATGAACTTTGCTCTGTAGAGACTGCATAGTGTGTAAGTCATAAGCGGGAGCAGTTGCTAGGTAGGCCTGGGTGACAGTGAGACTTGCCAGGCCCTAGCAGTGCTCAGGGAAAAGCTGTACTTTTTCTTCAGGCTGGATGCAATTCAAGGCTCTGCTTGAGGTAGAGACAGGTCAGGTAGCAGATCCCTGGTTGAAGGCAAAGCACAGAGTTGTTCTGTGCTGCTTCGATTTCCACACCCAGGCTGAGAAGCATGGAAGGAAAAGCCTCTCTAGAACTGGGTACCTGAGCAAGTTTCAGAGCAGGGGGAAGTCTGGCTCTATAAGCAAGAGAGCCCTGCTTAGGCCTTCACTCTTGCAATAAGGGTGATCCCAAGTACCTGTGGGTTGGAGGATGCTATTAAGACACTGGAGAGATTTTCAGCAAATAGTGTTCCCCCATGGAAAATGGTGTAGACCAGAGAGTCCGTTTCCTCCTGCAAGGCATTTTAGCATGAAAGCAGTCCATTGACTAAGATTTCATGGAAACTGCTTTAGGCATTTCTGCATGGAAAAACTGTGGCTAACTTGGAGGCTAGTAGTGAAGTTTAGTTTGTCCTCTAGATCAGGAGTGTTGTAGGATGAGATCTTGGCAAGGGATTGCAAGCAACTTGTTTCTTTGGAATAGACTCACTTTTCCCCAAAGAGGCTTGCCAGCAGTGAAGAAAAGTCTAGCAGCAATGGTGTTTGGCATGCAGCTAAGAGGCCACATGAATCATGCTTGAAAATGGGGTTATGACTGTTTTGCCATCAGTCCCTATTGTGAAAGTTGACACACAGCCTCTGATTCTGCAGCTTCAGAGCAGTGAAAGAGTCACACGTGCCACACAGTGCAATGTTGTATAATGAACATTGCTCAGAGAGGTTCTGCATGGGGTGTATGCCCTAAGCAGGAGCAGGGCCTAGGTAGGCCTAGGTGACAGTGGGACTTGCCAGGGCCTAGCAGGGCTCAGGGGGAAACTGTTAGCTTGCTTCATGCTGGAGGCAAATTCCAGTTTCTGCTTAAGGTAAAGAGACTTCTCTTAGGACTTCCCAGGATGAATGGTAAGCACATTGTTTTTCTCAGTGCAGCTCCACATTCCTCAATTGGGTCGATCAGCCTGGCAGTCAGAGACTCCCTAGAACTGTTTTCCTGGGGCAGTTTGAAAGTTGGGAATGTCTAGCTCTCCAAGGAAGACAGGCCTGTGTTTACCATAGCTTTAAATACAAATGTGATTCCAAGGGTTCCTCACTCTAGATGGTGCTCTAAAGCCATAGGAGAGAGTATCCACACACACTGTTCTCTAATAGAAACTGTGCAAAACCAAGCATCCATTTGTACAGAAAGGCACTCTCCTGTTGAAGCCCCACATTGACCAAGGTTTCATCCAAACTGCTGCAGGCCTTTCTGGATGGAGAAACTGCAGTTTACTTGAAGGCTAGTTTCATGTTTTGTGTGTTTTCTATATCAAGACTGTTGTGGGATGAGATCCTCGCAAAGGATGGCAAGCAACTTGTTTCTTTAGATAGAATCACTTTTCCCCAAAGAGGCTTGCCAGCAGTGAAGAAAAGTCAAGCAACAAGGGTGTTTGGTATGCATCTAAGAGGTCTCATGAATCCCACTTGAATATGGGGTTATGAATGTTTTGCCATCAGGCTGCAAAGTGAATGTTGACACAAAGCCTCTGATCCTACAGCTTCCAAGCTGTGCAAGAGACACCCATGCCACACACTGCAACATTCTATAGTGAACTTTGCTCCAGAGAGGTTCTGCATAGGATTTATGGCTGAAGTGGGAGTAGGCCCTACACAGTTGTAGGTGATACTGGGACTTACCAGAGCCTAGCAGGGCCCAGGGAAAAACTGTTCAATTACTTCATGCTGGAGGCAAATTCGAATTTCTGTTTAAAGCAGAGAGACTTTTGGTATGACTTTCCAGGATGAATGCTAAGCACAATGTTTTTCTCTCTACAGCCCCAAGTTCCTCATTGGGGCTGACCAGCCTGGCAGTCAGAGACTCCCTAGTACTGCGTTCTTGAGGCAGCTTGAAAGCTGTGGAAATCTAGCTCTTCAGTGAACAGAGGCCTGCATTTAACATTGCTTTGCATACAAAGATGATTCCAAGGGCTCCTCTCTCTACAGGGTGCTCTGAAGCCACAGGAGAAACTACCCACACTCACTGTTCTCTAATGGAAACTGTGAAACCAAGCATCCATTTGTACAGAAAGTCGCTCTCCTGTTGAAGCACTACATTGACCAAGGTTTCATGGAAAGTGCTGTAGGACATTCTGGATGGAGAGCCTGAAGCTCACATGGAGGCTATTGGTCCAATTTCACTCACCGTCGAATTAGAGTGCTGTGGGATGAGGTTCTAGCAAGGAATGGCAAGCACCCCGTTTCTTTCAATTAGACTCACATGTTCTCAGGAACGCTTACCAACAGTGGAGAGAAGATGGGCAACAAGGGTGATTTCCATGCAGCCTGGAGACCACAACTGTCCTGCTTCCCTTTGTGTAAATAACTGCTACTCCCAGGAGGCTCCAATATCAAAGTGGTCACACTGCCTCTATATCTGCAGTTTCCAAACCATGATAAGACACACAGGCCACACACTGAGCCCTTCCATGAGTAAATTTTGCTCCACAGAGGGTCTGCATGCCATGTATGGCCTAAGCGAGTGAAGGCCCTAGGAAGTCGAGGGGACCCTGGGACTTGCCATTGCCTCATAGTGCTCAGGGAAAACATGTCCATTTTCTTCAGGTTGGATGCAAATTCGAGTTTCTGCTTCAGGTAAAAGAGGTCAGGTAGGAGAGCCCAGGGTGAAGGCAAAGCACAGAGTTTTTTCCATGCAGCTCCAGTTTCCTCACCTGGGCCAACAAGCATGGAAGGAAAAGCCTCCCTACAACTGGATTCCTGAGGAAGTTTCAAAGCAGAGGGAACTCTGACTACACAAGCTAGAGTGCCCTGCTTAGGCCTTCCCTCTGACAACCAAGTCAATCCCAAGGGCCTATGGGTTGGAGCTGCTTTAAAGGGACAAGAGTGTCTTGGGGTACACAGTGTTCCCCCATGGAAAATGGTGCTGAACCGAGCATAAATTTGCTCTTGCAAGGTTTCTTAACATTAAAATACTACATTGAATAAGGTTTCATGGACACTGCTGCAGGCCTTTCTGGATGGAAAAATTGCAGCTTACTTAGAGGCTACTGGTAAATTTTCATGAGTCTTCTAGGTAAAGAGGAGAAGCTGCTAGGAAGGGGTTGCAAGCACCTTGTTCTCTTGGAATACACTCAGTCTTCACCAAAGAGGCTTGCCAGCAGTGAAGAAAAGTCAAACAACAATGGTGTATGTCATGCAGATAAGATGCTGCATGAATCCTGGTTGAAAATGGACTAATGACTATTTGGCCCTCAGGCCCCAATATGAACATTGACACACAGCCTCCATATCTGCAGCTTCCAAGCATGAAAGAGACAAAAATGCTACACAATGGGACGATCTCTAATGAACTTTGCTCTGTAGAGACTGCATAGTGTGTAAGTCATAAGCGGGAGCAGTTGCTAGGTAGGCCTGGGTGACAGTGAGACTTGCCAGGCCCTAGCAGTGCTCAGGGAAAAGCTGTACTTTTTCTTCAGGCTGGATGCAATTCAAGGCTCTGCTTGAGGTAGAGACAGGTCAGGTAGCAGATCCCTGGTTGAAGGCAAAGCACAGAGTTGTTCTGTGCTGCTTCGATTTCCACACCCAGGCTGAGAAGCATGGAAGGAAAAGCCTCTCTAGAACTGGGTACCTGAGCAAGTTTCAGAGCAGGGGGAAGTCTGGCTCTATAAGCAAGAGAGCCCTGCTTAGGCCTTCACTCTTGCAATAAGGGTGATCCCAAGTACCTGTGGGTTGGAGGATGCTATTAAGACACTGGAGAGATTTTCAGCAAATAGTGTTCCCCCATGGAAAATGGTGTAGACCAGAGAGTCCGTTTCCTCCTGCAAGGCATTTTAGCATGAAAGCAGTCCATTGACTAAGATTTCATGGAAACTGCTTTAGGCATTTCTGCATGGAAAAACTGTGGCTAACTTGGAGGCTAGTAGTGAAGTTTAGTTTGTCCTCTAGATCAGGAGTGTTGTAGGATGAGATCTTGGCAAGGGATTGCAAGCAACTTGTTTCTTTGGAATAGACTCACTTTTCCCCAAAGAGGCTTGCCAGCAGTGAAGAAAAGTCTAGCAGCAATGGTGTTTGGCATGCAGCTAAGAGGCCACATGAATCATGCTTGAAAATGGGGTTATGACTGTTTTGCCATCAGTCCCTATTGTGAAAGTTGACACACAGCCTCTGATTCTGCAGCTTCAGAGCAGTGAAAGAGTCACACGTGCCACACAGTGCAATGTTGTATAATGAACATTGCTCAGAGAGGTTCTGCATGGGGTGTATGCCCTAAGCAGGAGCAGGGCCTAGGTAGGCCTAGGTGACAGTGGGACTTGCCAGGGCCTAGCAGGGCTCAGGGGGAAACTGTTAGCTTGCTTCATGCTGGAGGCAAATTCCAGTTTCTGCTTAAGGTAAAGAGACTTCTCTTAGGACTTCCCAGGATGAATGGTAAGCACATTGTTTTTCTCAGTGCAGCTCCACATTCCTCAATTGGGTCGATCAGCCTGGCAGTCAGAGACTCCCTAGAACTGTTTTCCTGGGGCAGTTTGAAAGTTGGGAATGTCTAGCTCTCCAAGGAAGACAGGCCTGTGTTTACCATAGCTTTCAATACAAATGTGATTCCAAGGGTTCCTCACTCTAGATGGTGCTCTAAAGCCATAGGAGAGAGTATCCACACACACTGTTCTCTAATAGAAACTGTGCAAAACCAAGCATCCATTTGTACAGAAAGGCACTCTCCTGTTGAAGCCCCACATTGACCAAGGTTTCATCCAAACTGCTGCAGGCCTTTCTGGATGGAGAAACTGCAGTTTACTTGAAGGCTAGTTTCATGTTTTGTGTGTTTTCTATATCAAGACTGTTGTGGGATGAGATCCTCGCAAAGGATGGCAAGCAACTTGTTTCTTTAGATAGAATCACTTTTCCCCAAAGAGGCTTGCCAGCAGTGAAGAAAAGTCAAGCAACAAGGGTGTTTGGTATGCATCTAAGAGGTCTCATGAATCCCACTTGAATATGGGGTTATGAATGTTTTGCCATCAGGCTGCAAAGTGAATGTTGACACAAAGCCTCTGATCCTACAGCTTCCAAGCTGTGCAAGAGACACCCATGCCACACACTGCAACATTCTATAGTGAACTTTGCTCCAGAGAGGTTCTGCATAGGATTTATGGCTGAAGTGGGAGTAGGCCCTACACAGTTGTAGGTGATACTGGGACTTACCAGAGCCTAGCAGGGCCCAGGGAAAAACTGTTCAATTACTTCATGCTGGAGGCAAATTCGAATTTCTGTTTAAAGCAGAGAGACTTTTGGTATGACTTTCCAGGATGAATGCTAAGCACAATGTTTTTCTCTCTACAGCCCCAAGTTCCTCATTGGGGCTGACCAGCCTGGCAGTCAGAGACTCCCTAGTACTGCGTTCTTGAGGCAGCTTGAAAGCTGTGGAAATCTAGCTCTTCAGTGAACAGAGGCCTGCATTTAACATTGCTTTGCATACAAAGATGATTCCAAGGGCTCCTCTCTCTACAGGGTGCTCTGAAGCCACAGGAGAAACTACCCACACTCACTGTTCTCTAATGGAAACTGTGAAACCAAGCATCCATTTGTACAGAAAGTCGCTCTCCTGTTGAAGCACTACATTGACCAAGGTTTCATGGAAAGTGCTGTAGGACATTCTGGATGGAGAGCCTGAAGCTCACATGGAGGCTATTGGTCCAATTTCACTCACCGTCGAATTAGAGTGCTGTGGGATGAGGTTCTAGCAAGGAATGGCAAGCACCCCGTTTCTTTCAATTAGACTCACATGTTCTCAGGAACGCTTACCAACAGTGGAGAGAAGATGGGCAACAAGGGTGATTTCCATGCAGCCTGGAGACCACAACTGTCCTGCTTCCCTTTGTGTAAATAACTGCTACTCCCAGGAGGCTCCAATATCAAAGTGGTCACACTGCCTCTATATCTGCAGTTTCCAAACCATGATAAGACACACAGGCCACACACTGAGCCCTTCCATGAGTAAATTTTGCTCCACAGAGGGTCTGCATGCCATGTATGGCCTAAGCGAGTGAAGGCCCTAGGAAGTCGAGGGGACCTTGGGACTTGCCATTGCCTCATAGTGCTCAGGGAAAACATGTCCATTTTCTTCAGGTTGGATGCAAATTCGAGTTTCTGCTTCAGGTAAAAGAGGTCAGGTAGGAGAGCCCAGGGTGAAGGCAAAGCACAGAGTTTTTTCCATGCAGCTCCAGTTTCCTCACCTGGGCCAACAAGCATGGAAGGAAAAGCCTCCCTACAACTGGATTCCTGAGGAAGTTTCAAAGCAGAGGGAACTCTGACTACACAAGCTAGAGTGCCCTGCTTAGGCCTTCCCTCTGACAACCAAGTCAATCCCAAGGGCCTATGGGTTGGAGCTGCTTTAAAGGGACAAGAGTGTCTTGGGGTACACAGTGTTCCCCCATGGAAAATGGTGCTGAACCGAGCATAAATTTCCTCTTGCAAGGTTTCTTAACATTAAAATACTACATTGAATAAGGTTTCATGGACACTGCTACAGGCCTTTCTGGATGGAAAAATTGCAGCTTACTTAGAGGCTACTGGTAAATTTTCATGAGTCTTCTAGGTAAAGAGGAGAAGCTGCTAGGAAGGGGTTGCAAGCACCTTGTTCTCTTGGAATACACTCAGTCTTCACCAAAGAGGCTTGCCAGCAGTGAAGAAAAGTCAAACAACAATGGTGTATGTCATGCAGATAAGATGCTGCATGAATCCTGGTTGAAAATGGACTAATGACTATTTGGCCCTCAGGCCCCAATATGAACATTGACACACAGCCTCCATATCTGCAGCTTCCAAGCATGAAAGAGACAAAAATGCTACACAATGGGACCATCTCTAATGAACTTTGCTCTGTAGAGACTGCATAGTGTGTAAGTCATAAGCGGGAGCAGTTGCTAGGTAGGCCTGGGTGACAGTGAGACTTGCCAGGCCCTAGCAGTGCTCAGGGAAAAGCTGTACTTTTTCTTCAGGCTGGATGCAATTCAAGGCTCTGCTTGAGGTAGAGACAGGTCAGGTAGCAGATCCCTGGTTGAAGGCAAAGCACAGAGTTGTTCTGTGCTGCTTCGATTTCCACACCCAGGCTGAGAAGCATGGAAGGAAAAGCCTCTCTAGAACTGGGTACCTGAGCAAGTTTCAGAGCAGGGGGAAGTCTGGCTCTATAAGCAAGAGAGCCCTGCTTAGGCCTTCACTCTTGCAATAAGGGTGATCCCAAGTACCTGTGGGTTGGAGGATGCTATTAAGACACTGGAGAGACTTTCAGCAAATAGTGTTCCCCCATGGAAAATGGTGTAGACCAGAGAGTCCGTTTCCTCCTGCAAGGCATTTTAGCATGAAAGCAGTCCATTGACTAAGATTTCATGGAAACTGCTTTAGGCATTTCTGCATGGAAAAACTGTGGCTAACTTGGAGGCTAGTAGTGAAGTTTAGTTTGTCCTCTAGATCAGGAGTGTTGTAGGATGAGATCTTGGCAAGGGATTGCAAGCAACTTTTTTCTTTGGAATAGACTCACTTTTCCCCAAAGAGGCTTGCCAGGAGTGAAGAAAAGTCTAGCAGCAATGGTGTTTGGCATGCAGCTAAGAGGCCACATGAATCATGCTTGAAAATGGGGTTATGACTGTTTTGCCATCAGTCCCTATTGTGAAAGTTGACACACAGCCTCTGATTCTGCAGCTTCAGAGCAGTGAAAGAGTCACACGTGCCACACAGTGCAATGTTGTATAATGAACATTGCTCAGAGAGGTTCTGCATGGGGTGTATGCCCTAAGCAGGAGCAGGGCCTAGGTAGGCCTAGGTGACAGTGGGACTTGCCAGGGCCTAGCAGGGCTCAGGGGGAAACTGTTAGCTTGCTTCATGCTGGAGGCAAATTCCAGTTTCTGCTTAAGGTAAAGAGACTTCTCTTAGGACTTCCCAGGATGAATGGTAAGCACATTGTTTTTCTCAGTGCAGCTCCACATTCCTCAATTGGGTCGATCAGCCTGGCAGTCAGAGACTCCCTAGAACTGTTTTCCTGGGGCAGTTTGAAAGTTGGGAATGTCTAGCTCTCCAAGGAAGACAGGCCTGTGTTTACCATAGCTTTCAATACAAATGTGATTCCAAGGGTTCCTCACTCTAGATGGTGCTCTAAAGCCATAGGAGAGAGTATCCACACACACTGTTCTCTAATAGAAACTGTGCAAAACCAAGCATCCATTTGTACAGAAAGGCACTCTCCTGTTGAAGCCCCACATTGACCAAGGTTTCATCCAAACTGCTGCAGGCCTTTCTGGATGGAGAAACTGCAGTTTACTTGAAGGCTAGTTTCATGTTTTGTGTGTTTTCTATATCAAGACTGTTGTGGGATGAGATCCTCGCAAAGGATGGCAAGCAACTTGTTTCTTTAGATAGAATCACTTTTCCCCAAAGAGGCTTGCCAGCAGTGAAGAAAAGTCAAGCAACAAGGGTGTTTGGTATGCATCTAAGAGGTCTCATGAATCCCACTTGAATATGGGGTTATGAATGTTTTGCCATCAGGCTGCAAAGTGAATGTTGACACAAAGCCTCTGATCCTACAGCTTCCAAGCTGTGCAAGAGACACCCATGCCACACACTGCAACATTCTATAGTGAACTTTGCTCCAGAGAGGTTCTGCATAGGATTTATGGCTGAAGTGGGAGTAGGCCCTACACAGTTGTAGGTGATACTGGGACTTACCAGAGCCTAGCAGGGCCCAGGGAAAAACTGTTCAATTACTTCATGCTGGAGGCAAATTCGAATTTCTGTTTAAAGCAGAGAGACTTTTGGTATGACTTTCCAGGATGAATGCTAAGCACAATGTTTTTCTCTCTACAGCCCCAAGTTCCTCATTGGGGCTGACCAGCCTGGCAGTCAGAGACTCCCTAGTACTGCGTTCTTGAGGCAGCTTGAAAGCTGTGGAAATCTAGCTCTTCAGTGAACAGAGGCCTGCATTTAACATTGCTTTGCATACAAAGATGATTCCAAGGGCTCCTCTCTCTACAGGGTGCTCTGAAGCCACAGGAGAAACTACCCACACTCACTATTCTCTAATGGAAACTGTGAAACCAAGCATCCATTTGTACAGAAAGTCGCTCTCCTGTTGAAGCACTACATTGACCAAGGTTTCATGGAAAGTGCTGTAGGACATTCTGGATGGAGAGCCTGAAGCTCACATGGAGGCTATTGGTCAAATTTCACTCACCGTCGAATTAGAGTGCTGTGGGATGAGGTTCTAGCAAGGAATGGCAAGCACCCCGTTTCTTTCAATTAGACTCACATGTTCTCAGGAACGCTTACCAACAGTGGAGAGAAGATGGGCAACAAGGGTGATTTCCATGCAGCCTGGAGACCACAACTGTCCTGCTTCCCTTTGTGTAAATAACTGCTACTCCCATGAGGCTCCAATATCAAAGTGGTCACACTGCCTCTATATCTGCAGTTTCCAAACCATGATAAGACACACAGGCCACACACTGAGCCCTTCCATGAGTAAATTTTGCTCCACAGAGGGTCTGCATGCCATGTATGGCCTAAGCGAGTGAAGGCCCTAGGAAGTCGAGGGGACCTTGGGACTTGCCATTGCCTCATAGTGCTCAGGGAAAACATGTCCATTTTCTTCAGGTTGGATGCAAATTCGAGTTTCTGCTTCAGGTAAAAGAGGTCAGGTAGGAGAGCCCAGGGTGAAGGCAAAGCACAGAGTTTTTTCCATGCAGCTCCAGTTTCCTCACCTGGGCCAACAAGCATGGAAGGAAAAGCCTCCCTACAACTGGATTCCTGAGGAAGTTTCAAAGCAGAGGGAACTCTGACTACACAAGCTAGAGTGCCCTGCTTAGGCCTTCCCTCTGACAACCAAGTCAATCCCAAGGGCCTATGGGTTGGAGCTGCTTTAAAGGGACAAGAGTGTCTTGGGGTACACAGTGTTCCCCCATGGAAAATGGTGCTGAACCGAGCATAAATTTCCTCTTGCAAGGTTTCTTAACATTAAAATACTACATTGAATAAGGTTTCATGGACACTGCTACAGGCCTTTCTGGATGGAAAAATTGCAGCTTACTTAGAGGCTACTGGTAAATTTTCATGAGTCTTCTAGGTAAAGAGGAGAAGCTGCTAGGAAGGGGTTGCAAGCACCTTGTTCTCTTGGAATACACTCAGTCTTCACCAAAGAGGCTTGCCAGCAGTGAAGAAAAGTCAAACAACAATGGTGTATGTCATGCAGATAAGATGCTGCATGAATCCTGGTTGAAAATGGACTAATGACTATTTGGCCCTCAGGCCCCAATATGAACATTGACACACAGCCTCCATATCTGCAGCTTCCAAGCATGAAAGAGACAAAAATGCTACACAATGGGACCATCTCTAATGAACTTTGCTCTGTAGAGACTGCATAGTGTGTAAGTCATAAGCGGGAGCAGTTGCTAGGTAGGCCTGGGTGACAGTGAGACTTGCCAGGCCCTAGCAGTGCTCAGGGAAAAGCTGTACTTTTTCTTCAGGCTGGATGCAATTCAAGGCTCTGCTTGAGGTAGAGACAGGTCAGGTAGCAGATCCCTGGTTGAAGGCAAAGCACAGAGTTGTTCTGTGCTGCTTCGATTTCCACACCCAGGCTGAGAAGCATGGAAGGAAAAGCCTCTCTAGAACTGGGTACCTGAGCAAGTTTCAGAGCAGGGGGAAGTCTGGCTCTATAAGCAAGAGAGCCCTGCTTAGGCCTTCACTCTTGCAATAAGGGTGATCCCAAGTACCTGTGGGTTGGAGGATGCTATTAAGACACTGGAGAGATTTTCAGCAAATAGTGTTCCCCCATGGAAAATGGTGTAGACCAGAGAGTCCGTTTCCTCCTGCAAGGCATTGTAGCATGAAAGCAGTCCATTGACTAAGATTTCATGGAAACTGCTTTAGGCATTTCTGCATGGAAAAACTGTGGCTAACTTGGAGGCTAGTAGTGAAGTTTAGTTTGTCCTCTAGATCAGGAGTGTTGTAGGATGAGATCTTGGCAAGGGATTGCAAGCAACTTGTTTCTTTGGGATAGACTCACTTTTCCCCAAAGAGGCTTGCCAGGAGTGAAGAAAAGTCTAGCAGCAATGGTGTTTGGCATGCAGCTAAGAGGCCACATGAATCATGCTTGAAAATGGGGTTATGACTGTTTTGCCATCAGTCCCTATTGTGAAAGTTGACACACAGCCTCTGATTCTGCAGCTTCAGAGCAGTGAAAGAGTCACACGTGCCACACAGTGCAATGTTGGATAATGAACATTGCTCAGAGAGGTTCTGCATGGGGTGTATGCCCTAAGCAGGAGCAGGGCCTAGGTAGGCCTAGGTGACAGTGGGACTTGCCAGGGCCTAGCAGGGCTCAGGGGGAAACTGTTAGCTTGCTTCATGCTGGAGGCAAATTCCAGTTTCTGCTTAAGGTAAAGAGACTTCTCTTAGGACTTCCCAGGATGAATGGTAAGCACATTGTTTTTCTCAGTGCAGCTCCACATTCCTCAATTGGGTCGATCAGCCTGGCAGTCAGAGACTCCCTAGAACTGTTTTCCTGGGGCAGTTTGAAAGTTGGGAATGTCTAGCTCTCCAAGGAAGACAGGCCTGTGTTTACCATAGCTTTAAATACAAATGTGATTCCAAGGGTTCCTCACTCTAGATGGTGCTCTAAAGCCATAGGAGAGAGTATCCACACACACTGTTCTCTAATAGGAACTGTGCAAAACCAAGCATCCATTTGTACAGAAAGGCACTCTCCTGTTGAAGCCCCACATTGACCAAGGTTTCATCCAAACTGCTGCAGGCCTTTCTGGATGGAGAAACTGCAGTTTACTTGAAGGCTAGTTTCATGTTTTGTGTGTTTTCTATATCAAGACTGTTGTGGGATGAGATCCTCGCAAAGGATGGCAAGCAACTTGTTTCTTTAGATAGAATCACTTTTCCCCAAAGAGGCTTGCCAGCAGTGAAGAAAAGTCAAGCAACAAGGGTGTTTGGTATGCATCTAAGAGGTCTCATGAATCCCGCTTGAATATGGGGTTATGAATGTTTTGCCATCAGGCTGCAAAGTGAATGTTGACACAAAGCCTCTGATCCTACAGCTTCCAAGCTGTGCAAGAGACACCCATGCCACACACTGCAACATTCTATAGTGAACTTTGCTCCAGAGAGGTTCTGCATAGGATTTATGGCTGAAGTGGGAGTAGGCCCTACACAGTTGTAGGTGATACTGGGACTTACCAGAGCCTAGCAGGGCCCAGGGAAAAACTGTTCAATTACTTCATGCTGGAGGCAAATTCGAATTTCTGTTTAAAGCAGAGAGACTTTTGGTATGACTTTCCAGGATGAATGCTAAGCACAATGTTTTTCTCTCTACAGCCCCAAGTTCCTCATTGGGGCTGACCAGCCTGGCAGTCAGAGACTCCCTAGTACTGCGTTCTTGAGGCAGCTTGAAAGCTGTGGAAATCTAGCTCTTCAGTGAACAGAGGCCTGCATTTAACATTGCTTTGCATACAAAGATGATTCCAAGGGCTCCTCTCTCTACAGGGTGCTCTGAAGCCACAGGAGAAACTACCCACACTCACTGTTCTCTAATGGAAACTGTGAAACCAAGCATCCATTTGTACAGAAAGTCGCTCTCCTGTTGAAGCACTACATTGACCAAGGTTTCATGGAAAGTGCTGTAGGACATTCTGGATGGAGAGCCTGAAGCTCACATGGAGGCTATTGGTCCAATTTCACTCACCGTCGAATTAGAGTGCTGTGGGATGAGGTTCTAGCAAGGAATGGCAAGCACCCCGTTTCTTTCAATTAGACTCACATGTTCTCAGGAACGCTTACCAACAGTGGAGAGAAGATGGGCAACAAGGGTGATTTCCATGCAGCCTGGAGACCACAACTGTCCTGCTTCCCTTTGTGTAAATAACTGCTACTCCCATGAGGCTCCAATATCAAAGTGGTCACACTGCCTCTATATCTGCAGTTTCCAAACCATGATAAGACACACAGGCCACACACTGAGCCCTTCCATGAGTAAATTTTGCTCCACAGAGGGTCTGCATGCCATGTATGGCCTAAGCGAGTGAAGGCCCTAGGAAGTCGAGGGGACCTTGGGACTTGCCATTGCCTCATAGTGCTCAGGGAAAACATGTCCATTTTCTTCAGGTTGGATGCAAATTCGAGTTTCTGCTTCAGGTAAAAGAGGTCAGGTAGGAGAGCCCAGGGTGAAGGCAAAGCACAGAGTTTTTTCCATGCAGCTCCAGTTTCCTCACCTGGGCCAACAAGCATGGAAGGAAAAGCCTCCCTACAACTGGATTCCTGAGGAAGTTTCAAAGCAGAGGGAACTCTGACTACACAAGCTAGAGTGCCCTGCTTAGGCCTTCCCTCTGACAACCAAGTCAATCCCAAGGGCCTATGGGTTGGAGCTGCTTTAAAGGGACAAGAGTGTCTTGGGGTACACAGTGTTCCCCCATGGAAAATGGTGCTGAACCGAGCATAAATTTCCTCTTGCAAGGTTTCTTAACATTAAAATACTACATTGAATAAGGTTTCATGGACACTGCTACAGGCCTTTCTGGATGGAAAAATTGCAGCTTACTTAGAGGCTACTGGTAAATTTTCATGAGTCTTCTAGGTAAAGAGGAGAAGCTGCTAGGAAGGGGTTGCAAGCACCTTGTTCTCTTGGAATACACTCAGTCTTCACCAAAGAGGCTTGCCAGCAGTGAAGAAAAGTCAAACAACAATGGT
Source organism: Hippopotamus amphibius kiboko (assembly GCF_030028045.1). Lineage (NCBI taxonomy): Eukaryota > Metazoa > Chordata > Mammalia > Artiodactyla > Hippopotamidae > Hippopotamus > Hippopotamus amphibius. The sequence goes on along the minus strand of NC_080189.1, from coordinate 141,134,986 downwards.
GTATGTCATGCAGATAAGATGCTGCATGAATCCTGGTTGAAAATGGACTAATGACTATTTGGCCCTCAGGCCCCAATATGAACATTGACACACAGCCTCCATATCTGCAGCTTCCAAGCATGAAAGAGACAAAAATGCTACACAATGGGACCATCTCTAATGAACTTTGCTCTGTAGAGACTGCATAGTGTGTAAGTCATAAGCGGGAGCAGTTGCTAGGTAGGCCTGGGTGACAGTGAGACTTGCCAGGCCCTAGCAGTGCTCAGGGAAAAGCTGTACTTTTTCTTCAGGCTGGATGCAATTCAAGGCTCTGCTTGAGGTAGAGACAGGTCAGGTAGCAGATCCCTGGTTGAAGGCAAAGCACAGAGTTGTTCTGTGCTGCTTCGATTTCCACACCCAGGCTGAGAAGCATGGAAGGAAAAGCCTCTCTAGAACTGGGTACCTGAGCAAGTTTCAGAGCAGGGGGAAGTCTGGCTCTATAAGCAAGAGAGCCCTGCTTAGGCCTTCACTCTTGCAATAAGGGTGATCCCAAGTACCTGTGGGTTGGAGGATGCTATTAAGACACTGGAGAGATTTTCAGCAAATAGTGTTCCCCCATGGAAAATGGTGTAGACCAGAGAGTCCGTTTCCTCCTGCAAGGCATTGTAGCATGAAAGCAGTCCATTGACTAAGATTTCATGGAAACTGCTTTAGGCATTTCTGCATGGAAAAACTGTGGCTAACTTGGAGGCTAGTAGTGAAGTTTAGTTTGTCCTCTAGATCAGGAGTGTTGTAGGATGAGATCTTGGCAAGGGATTGCAAGCAACTTGTTTCTTTGGGATAGACTCACTTTTCCCCAAAGAGGCTTGCCAGGAGTGAAGAAAAGTCTAGCAGCAATGGTGTTTGGCATGCAGCTAAGAGGCCACATGAATCATGCTTGAAAATGGGGTTATGACTGTTTTGCCATCAGTCCCTATTGTGAAAGTTGACACACAGCCTCTGATTCTGCAGCTTCAGAGCAGTGAAAGAGTCACACGTGCCACACAGTGCAATGTTGTATAATGAACATTGCTCAGAGAGGTTCTGCATGGGGTGTATGCCCTAAGCAGGAGCAGGGCCTAGGTAGGCCTAGGTGACAGTGGGACTTGCCAGGGCCTAGCAGGGCTCAGGGGGAAACTGTTAGCTTGCTTCATGCTGGAGGCAAATTCCAGTTTCTGCTTAAGGTAAAGAGACTTCTCTTAGGACTTCCCAGGATGAATGGTAAGCACATTGTTTTTCTCAGTGCAGCTCCACATTCCTCAATGGGGTCGATCAGCCTGGCAGTCAGAGACTCCCTAGAACTGTTTTCCTGGGGCAGTTTGAAAGTTGGGAATGTCTAGCTCTCCAAGGAAGACAGGCCTGTGTTTACCATAGCTTTCAATACAAATGTGATTCCAAGGGTTCCTCACTCTAGATGGTGCTCTAAAGCCATAGGAGAGAGTATCCACACACACTGTTCTCTAATAGGAACTGTGCAAAACCAAGCATCCATTTGTACAGAAAGGCACTCTCCTGTTGAAGCCCCACATTGACCAAGGTTTCATCCAAACTGCTGCAGGCCTTTCTGGATGGAGAAACTGCAGTTTACTTGAAGGCTAGTTTCATGTTTTGTGTGTTTTCTATATCAAGACTGTTGTGGGATGAGATCCTCGCAAAGGATGGCAAGCAACTTGTTTCTTTAGATAGAATCACTTTTCCCCAAAGAGGCTTGCCAGCAGTGAAGAAAAGTCAAGCAACAAGGGTGTTTGGTATGCATCTAAGAGGTCTCATGAATCCCACTTGAATATGGGGTTATGAATGTTTTGCCATCAGGCTGCAAAGTGAATGTTGACACAAAGCCTCTGATCCTACAGCTTCCAAGCTGTGCAAGAGACACCCATGCCACACACTGCAACATTCTATAGTGAACTTTGCTCCAGAGAGGTTCTGCATAGGATTTATGGCTGAAGTGGGAGTAGGCCCTACACAGTTGTAGGTGATACTGGGACTTACCAGAGCCTAGCAGGGCCCAGGGAAAAACTGTTCAATTACTTCATGCTGGAGGCAAATTCGAATTTCTGTTTAAAGCAGAGAGACTTTTGGTATGACTTTCCAGGATGAATGCTAAGCACAATGTTTTTCTCTCTACAGCCCCAAGTTCCTCATTGGGGCTGACCAGCCTGGCAGTCAGAGACTCCCTAGTACTGCGTTCTTGAGGCAGCTTGAAAGCTGTGGAAATCTAGCTCTTCAGTGAACAGAGGCCTGCATTTAACATTGCTTTGCATACAAAGATGATTCCAAGGGCTCCTCTCTCTACAGGGTGCTCTGAAGCCACAGGAGAAACTACCCACACTCACTGTTCTCTAATGGAAACTGTGAAACCAAGCATCCATTTGTACAGAAAGTCGCTCTCCTGTTGAAGCACTACATTGACCAAGGTTTCATGGAAAGTGCTGTAGGACATTGTGGATGGAGAGCCTGAAGCTCACATGGAGGCTATTGGTCAAATTTCACTCACCGTCGAATTAGAGTGCTGTGGGATGAGGTTCTAGCAAGGAATGGCAAGCACCCCGTTTCTTTCAATTAGACTCACATGTTCTCAGGAACGCTTACCAACAGTGGAGAGAAGATGGGCAACAAGGGTGATTTCCATGCAGCCTGGAGACCACAACTGTCCTGCTTCCCTTTGTGTAAATAACTGCTACTCCCAGGAGGCTCCAATATCAAAGTGGTCACACTGCCTCTATATCTGCAGTTTCCAAACCATGATAAGACACACAGGCCACACACTGAGCCCTTCCATGAGTAAATTTTGCTCCACAGAGGGTCTGCATGCCATGTATGGCCTAAGCGAGTGAAGGCCCTAGGAAGTCGAGGGGACCCTGGGACTTGCCATTGCCTCATAGTGCTCAGGGAAAACATGTCCATTTTCTTCAGGTTGGATGCAAATTCGAGTTTCTGCTTCAGGTAAAAGAGGTCAGGTAGGAGAGCCCAGGGTGAAGGCAAAGCACAGAGTTTTTTCCATGCAGCTCCAGTTTCCTCACCTGGGCCAACAAGCATGGAAGGAAAAGCCTCCCTACAACTGGATTCCTGAGGAAGTTTCAAAGCAGAGGGAACTCTGACTACACAAGCTAGAGTGCCCTGCTTAGGCCTTCCCTCTGACAACCAAGTCAATCCCAAGGGCCTATGGGTTGGAGCTGCTTTAAAGGGACAAGAGTGACTTTGGGCACACAGTGTTCCCCCATGGAAAATGGTGCTGAACCGAGCATAAATTTCCTCTTGCAAGGTTTCTTAACATTAAAATACTACATTGAATAAGGTTTCATGGACACTGCTACAGGCCTTTCTGGATGGAAAAATTGCAGCTTACTTAGAGGCTACTGGTAAATTTTCATGAGTCTTCTAGGTAAAGAGGAGAAGCTGCTAGGAAGGGGTTGCAAGCACCTTGTTCTCTTGGAATACACTCAGTCTTCACCAAAGAGGCTTGCCAGCAGTGAAGAAAAGTCAAACAACAATGGTGTATGTCATGCAGATAAGATGCTGCATGAATCCTGGTTGAAAATGGACTAATGACTATTTGGCCCTCAGGCCCCAATATGAACATTGACACACAGCCTCCATATCTGCAGCTTCCAAGCATGAAAGAGACAAAAATGCTACACAATGGGACCATCTCTAATGAACTTTGCTCTGTAGAGACTGCATAGTGTGTAAGTCATAAGCGGGAGCAGTTGCTAGGTAGGCCTGGGTGACAGTGAGACTTGCCAGGCCCTAGCAGTGCTCAGGGAAAAGCTGTACTTTTTCTTCAGGCTGGATGCAATTCAAGGCTCTGCTTGAGGTAGAGACAGGTCAGGTAGCAGATCCCTGGTTGAAGGCAAAGCACAGAGTTGTTCTGTGCTGCTTCGATTTCCACACCCAGGCTGAGAAGCATGGAAGGAAAAGCCTCTCTAGAACTGGGTACCTGAGCAAGTTTCAGAGCAGGGGGAAGTCTGGCTCTATAAGCAAGAGAGCCCTGCTTAGGCCTTCACTCTTGCAATAAGGGTGATCCCAAGTACCTGTGGGTTGGAGGATGCTATTAAGACACTGGAGAGATTTTCAGCAAATAGTGTTCCCCCATGGAAAATGGTGTAGACCAGAGAGTCCGTTTCCTCCTGCAAGGCATTGTAGCATGAAAGCAGTCCATTGACTAAGATTTCATGGAAACTGCTTTAGGCATTTCTGCATGGAAAAACTGTGGCTAACTTGGAGGCTAGTAGTGAAGTTTAGTTTGTCCTCTAGATCAGGAGTGTTGTAGGATGAGATCTTGGCAAGGGATTGCAAGCAACTTGTTTCTTTGGAATAGACTCACTTTTCCCCAAAGAGGCTTGCCAGCAGTGAAGAAAAGTCTAGCAGCAATGGTGTTTGGCATGCAGCTAAGAGGCCACATGAATCATGCTTGAAAATGGGGTTATGACTGTTTTGCCATCAGTCCCTATTGTGAAAGTTGACACACAGCCTCTGATTCTGCAGCTTCAGAGCAGTGAAAGAGTCACATGTGCCACACAGTGCAATGTTGTATAATGAACATTGCTCAGAGAGGTTCTGCATGGGGTGTATGCCCTAAGCAGGAGCAGGGCCTAGGTAGGCCTAGGTGACAGTGGGACTTGCCAGGGCCTAGCAGGGCTCAGGGGGAAACTGTTAGCTTGCTTCATGCTGGAGGCAAATTCCAGTTTCTGCTTAAGGTAAAGAGACTTCTCTTAGGACTTCCCAGGATGAATGGTAAGCACATTGTTTTTCTCAGTGCAGCTCCACATTCCTCAATTGGGTCGATCAGCCTGGCAGTCAGAGACTCCCTAGAACTGTTTTCCTGGGGCAGTTTGAAAGTTGGGAATGTCTAGCTCTCCAAGGAAGACAGGCCTGTGTTTACCATAGCTTTCAATACAAATGTGATTCCAAGGGTTCCTCACTCTAGATGGTGCTCTAAAGCCATAGGAGAGAGTATCCACACACACTGTTCTCTAATAGAAACTGTGCAAAACCAAGCATCCATTTGTACAGAAAGGCACTCTCCTGTTGAAGCCCCACATTGACCAAGGTTTCATCCAAACTGCTGCAGGCCTTTCTGGATGGAGAAACTGCAGTTTACTTGAAGGCTAGTTTCATGTTTTGTGTGTTTTCTATATCAAGACTGTTGTGGGATGAGATCCTCGCAAAGGATGGCAAGCAACTTGTTTCTTTAGATAGAATCACTTTTCCCCAAAGAGGCTTGCCAGCAGTGAAGAAAAGTCAAGCAACAAGGGTGTTTGGTATGCATCTAAGAGGTCTCATGAATCCCACTTGAATATGGGGTTATGAATGTTTTGCCATCAGGCTGCAAAGTGAATGTTGACACAAAGCCTCTGATCCTACAGCTTCCAAGCTGTGCAAGAGACACCCATGCCACACACTGCAACATTCTATAGTGAACTTTGCTCCAGAGAGGTTCTGCATAGGATTTATGGCTGAAGTGGGAGTAGGCCCTACACAGTTGTAGGTGATACTGGGACTTACCAGAGCCTAGCAGGGCCCAGGGAAAAACTGTTCAATTACTTCATGCTGGAGGCAAATTCGAATTTCTGTTTAAAGCAGAGAGACTTTTGGTATGACTTTCCAGGATGAATGCTAAGCACAATGTTTTTCTCTCTACAGCCCCAAGTTCCTCATTGGGGCTGACCAGCCTGGCAGTCAGAGACTCCCTAGTACTGCGTTCTTGAGGCAGCTTGAAAGCTGTGGAAATCTAGCTCTTCAGTGAACAGAGGCCTGCATTTAACATTGCTTTGCATACAAAGATGATTCCAAGGGCTCCTCTCTCTACAGGGTGCTCTGAAGCCACAGGAGAAACTACCCACACTCACTGTTCTCTAATGGAAACTGTGAAACCAAGCATCCATTTGTACAGAAAGTCGCTCTCCTGTTGAAGCACTACATTGACCAAGGTTTCATGGAAAGTGCTGTAGGACATTCTGGATGGAGAGCCTGAAGCTCACATGGAGGCTATTGGTCAAATTTCACTCACCGTCGAATTAGAGTGCTGTGGGATGAGGTTCTAGCAAGGAATGGCAAGCACCCCGTTTCTTTCAATTAGACTCACATGTTCTCAGGAACACTTACCAACAGTGGAGAGAAGATGGGCAACAAGGGTGATTTCCATGCAGCCTGGAGACCACAACTGTCCTGCTTCCCTTTGTGTAAATAACTGCTACTCCCAGGAGGCTCCAATATCAAAGTGGTCACACTGCCTCTATATCTGCAATTTCCAAACCATGATAAGACACACAGGCCACACACTGAGCCCTTCCATGAATAAATTTTGCTCCACAGAGGGTCTGCATGCCATGTATGGCCTAAGCGAGTGAAGGCCCTAGGAAGTCTAGGGGACCCTGGGACTTGCCATTGCCTCGTAGTGCTCAGGGAAAACATGTCCATTTTCTTCAGGTTGGATGCAAATTCGAGTTTCTGCTTCAGGTAAAAGAGGTCAGGTAGGAGAGCCCAGGGTGAAGGCAAAGCACAGAGTTTTTTCCATGCAGCTCCAGTTTCCTCACCTGGGCCAACAAGCATGGAAGGAAAAGCCTCCCTACAACTGGATTCCTGAGGAAGTTTCAAAGCAGAGGGAACTCTGACTACACAAGCTAGAGTGCCCTGCTTAGGCCTTCCCTCTGACAACCAAGTCAATCCCAAGGGCCTATGGGTTGGAGCTGCTTTAAAGGGACAAGAGTGACTTTGGGCACACAGTGTTCCCCCATGGAAAATGGTGCTGAACCGAGCATAAATTTCCTCTTGCAAGGTTTCTTAACATTAAAATACTACATTGAATAAGGTTTCATGGACACTGCTGCAGGCCTTTCTGGATGGAAAAATTGCAGCTTACTTAGAGGCTACTGGTAAATTTTCATGAGTCTTCTAGGTAAAGAGGAGAAGCTGCTAGGAAGGGGTTGCAAGCACCTTGTTCTCTTGGAATACACTCAGTCTTCACCAAAGAGGCTTGCCAGCAGTGAAGAAAAGTCAAACAACAATGGTGTATGTCATGCAGATAAGATGCTGCATGAATCCTGGTTGAAAATGGACTAATGACTATTTGGCCCTCAGGCCCCAATATGAACATTGACACACAGCCTCCATATCTGCAGCTTCCAAGCATGAAAGAGACAAAAATGCTACACAATGGGACCATCTCTAATGAACTTTGCTCTGTAGAGACTGCATAGTGTGTAAGTCATAAGCGGGAGCAGGTGCTAGGTAGGCCTGGGTGACAGTGAGACTTGCCAGGCCCTAGCAGTGCTCAGGGAAAAGCTGTACTTTTTCTTCAGGCTGGATGCAATTCAAGGCTCTGCTTGAGGTAGAGACAGGTCAGGTAGCAGATCCCTGGTTGAAGGCAAAGCACAGAGTTGTTCTGTGCTGCTTCGATTTCCACACCCAGGCTGAGAAGCATGGAAGGAAAAGCCTCTCTAGAACTGGGTACCTGAGCAAGTTTCAGAGCAGGGGGAAGTCTGGCTCTATAAGCAAGAGAGCCCTGCTTAGGCCTTCACTCTTGCAATAAGGGTGATCCCAAGTACCTGTGGGTTGGAGGATGCTATTAAGACACTGGAGAGATTTTCAGCAAATAGTGTTCCCCCATGGAAAATGGTGTAGACCAGAGAGTCCGTTTCCTCCTGCAAGGCATTTTAGCATGAAAGCAGTCCATTGACTAAGATTTCATGGAAACTGCTTTAGGCATTTCTGCATGGAAAAACTGTGGCTAACTTGGAGGCTAGTAGTGAAGTTTAGTTTGTCCTCTAGATCAGGAGTGTTGTAGGATGAGATCTTGGCAAGGGATTGCAAGCAACTTGTTTCTTTGGAATAGACTCACTTTTCCCCAAAGAGGCTTGCCAGCAGTGAAGAAAAGTCTAGCAGCAATGGTGTTTGGCATGCAGCTAAGAGGCCACATGAATCATGCTTGAAAATGGGGTTATGACTGTTTTGCCATCAGTCCCTATTGTGAAAGTTGACACACAGCCTCTGATTCTGCAGCTTCAGAGCAGTGAAAGAGTCACACGTGCCACACAGTGCAATGTTGGATAATGAACATTGCTCAGAGAGGTTCTGCATGGGGTGTATGCCCTAAGCAGGAGCAGGGCCTAGGTAGGCCTAGGTGACAGTGGGACTTGCCAGGGCCTAGCAGGGCTCAGGGGGAAACTGTTAGCTTGCTTCATGCTGGAGGCAAGTTCCAGTTTCTGCTTAAGGTAAAGAGACTTCTCTTAGGACTTCCCAGGATGAATGGTAAGCACATTGTTTTTCTCAGTGCAGCTCCACATTCCTCAATGGGGTCGATCAGCCTGGCAGTCAGAGACTCCCTAGAACTGTTTTCCTGGGGCAGTTTGAAAGTTGGGAATGTCTAGCTCTCCAAGGAAGACAGGCCTGTGTTTACCATAGCTTTAAATACAAATGTGATTCCAAGGGTTCCTCACTCTAGATGGTGCTCTAAAGCCATAGGAGAGAGTATCCACACACACTGTTCTCTAATAGAAACTGTGCAAAACCAAGCATCCATTTGTACAGAAAGGCACTCTCCTGTTGAAGCCCCACATTGACCAAGGTTTCATCCAAACTGCTGCAGGCCTTTCTGGATGGAGAAACTGCAGTTTACTTGAAGGCTAGTTTCATGTTTTGTGTGTTTTCTATATCAAGACTGCTGTGGGATGAGATCCTCGCAAAGGATGGCAAGCAACTTGTTTCTTTAGAAAGAATCACTTTTCCCCAAAGAGGCTTGCCAGCAGTGAAGAAAAGTCAAGCAACAAGGGTGTTTGGTATGCATCTAAGAGGTCTCATGAATCCCGCTTGAATATGGGGTTATGAATGTTTTGCCATCAGGCTGCAAAGTGAATGTTGACACAAAGCCTCTGATCCTACAGCTTCCAAGCTGTGAAAGAGACACCCATGCCACACACTGCAACATTCTATAGTGAACTTTGCTCCAGAGAGGTTCTGCATAGGATTTATGGCTGAAGTGGGAGTAGGCCCTACACAGTTGTAGGTGATACTGGGACTTACCAGAGCCTAGCAGGGCCCAGGGAAAAACTGTTCAATTACTTCATGCTGGAGGCAAATTCGAATTTCTGTTTAAAGCAGAGAGACTTTTGGTATGACTTTCCAGGATGAATGCTAAGCACAATGTTTTTCTCTCTACAGCCTCAAGTTCCTCATTGGGGCTGACCAGCCTGGCAGTCAGAGACTCCCTAGTACTGCGTTCCTGAGGCAGTTTGAAAGCTGTGGAAATCTAGCTCTTCAGTGAACAGAGGCCTGCATTTAACATTGCTTTGCATACAAAGATGATTCCAAGGGCTCCTCTCTCTACAGGGTGCTCTGAAGCCACAGGAGAAACTACCCACACTCACTGTTCTCTAATGGAAACTGTGAAACCAAGCATCCATTTGTACAGAAAGTCACTCTCCTGTTGAAGGTCTACATTGACCAAGGTTTCATGGAAAGTGCTGTAGGACATTCTGGATGGAGAGCCTGAAGCTCACATGGAGGCTATTGGTCAAATTTCACTCACCGTCGAATTAGAGTGCTGTGGGATGAGGTTCTAGCAAGGAATGGCAAGCACCCCGTTTCTTTCAATTAGACTCACATGTTCTCAGGAACACTTACCAACAGTGGAGAGAAGATGGGCAACAAGGGTGATTTCCATGCAGCCTGGAGACCACAACTGTCCTGCTTCCTTTTGTGTAAATAACTGCTACTCCCAGGAGGCTCCAATATCAAAGTGGTCACACTGCCTCTATATCTGCAGTTTCCAAACCATGATAAGACACACAGGCCACACACTGAGCCCTTCCATGAATAAATTTTGCTCCACAGAGGGTCTGCATGCCATGTATGGCCTAAGCGAGTGAAGGCCCTAGGAAGTCGAGGGGACCCTGGGACTTGCCATTGCCTCGTAGTGCTCAGGGAAAACATGTCCATTTTCTTCAGGTTGGATGCAAATTCGAGTTTCTGCTTCAGGTAAAAGAGGTCAGGTAGGAGAGCCCAGGGTGAAGGCAAAGCACAGAGTTTTTTCCATGCAGCTCCAGTTTCCTCACCTGGGCCAACAAGCATGGAAGGAAAAGCCTCCCTACAACTGGACTCCTGAGGAAGTTTCAAAGCAGAGGGAACTCTGACTACACAAGCTAGAGTGCCCTGCTTAGGCCTTCCCTCTGACAACCAAGTCAATCCCAAGGGCCTATGGGTTGGAGCTGCTTTAAAGGGACAAGAGTGACTTTGGGCACACAGTGTTCCCCCATGGAAAATGGTGCTGAACCGAGCATAAATTTCCTCTTGCAAGGTTTCTTAACATTAAAATACTACATTGAATAAGGTTTCATGGACACTGCTGCAGGCCTTTCTGGACGGAAAAATTGCAGCTTACTTAGAGGCTACTGGTAAATTTTCATGAGTCTTCTAGGTAAAGAGGATAAGCTGCTAGGAAGGGGTTGCAAGCACCTTGTTCTCTTGGAATACACTCAGTCTTCACCAAAGAGGCTTGCCAGCAGTGAAGAAAAGTCAAACAACAATGGTGTATGTCATGCAGATAAGATGCTGCATGAATCCTGGTTGAAAATGGACTAATGACTATTTGGCCCTCAGGCCCCAATATGAACATTGACACACAGCCTCCATATCTGCAGCTTCCAAGCATGAAAGAGACAAAAATGCTACACAATGGGACCACCTCTAATGAACTTTGCTCTGTAGAGACTGCATAGTGTGTAAGTCATAAGCGGGAGCAGTTGCTAGGTAGGCCTGGGTGACAGTGAGACTTGCCAGGCCCTAGCAGTGCTCAGGGAAAAGCTGTACTTTTTCTTCAGGCTGGATGCAATTCAAGGCTCTGCTTGAGGTAGAGACAGGTCAGGTAGCAGATCCCTGGTTGAAGGCAAAGCACAGAGTTGTTCTGTGCTGCTTCGATTTCCACACCCAGGCTGAGAAGCATGGAAGGAAAAGCCTCTCTAGAACTGGGTACCTGAGCAAGTTTCAGAGCAGGGGGAAGTCTGGCTCTATAAGCAAGAGAGCCCTGCTTAGGCCTTCACTCTTGCAATAAGGGTGATCCCAAGTACCTGTGGGTTGGAGGATGCTATTAAGACACTGGAGAGATTTTCAGCAAATAGTGTTCCCCCATGGAAAATGGTGTAGACCAGAGAGTCCGTTTCCTCCTGCAAGGCATTTTAGCATGAAAGCAGTCCATTGACTAAGATTTCATGGAAACTGCTTTAGGCATTTCTGCATGGAAAAACTGTGGCTAACTTGGAGGCTAGTAGTGAAGTTTAGTTTGTCCTCTAGATCAGGAGTGTTGTAGGATGAGATCTTGGCAAGGGATTGCAAGCAACTTGTTTCTTTGGAATAGACTCACTTTTCCCCAAAGAGGCTTGCCAGCAGTGAAGAAAAGTCTAGCAGCAATGGTGTTTGGCATGCAGCTAAGAGGCCACATGAATCATGCTTGAAAATGGGGTTATGACTGTTTTGCCATCAGTCCCTATTGTGAAAGTTGACACACAGCCTCTGATTCTGCAGCTTCAGAGCAGTGAAAGAGTCACACGTGCCACACAGTGCAATGTTGTATAATGAACATTGCTCAGAGAGGTTCTGCATGGGGTGTATGCCCTAAGCAGGAGCAGGGCCTAGGTAGGCCTAGGTGACAGTGGGACTTGCCAGGGCCTAGCAGGGCTCAGGGGGAAACTGTTAGCTTGCTTCATGCTGGAGGCAAGTTCCAGTTTCTGCTTAAGGTAAAGAGACTTCTCTTAGGACTTCCCAGGATGAATGGTAAGCACATTGTTTTTCTCAGTGCAGCTCCACATTCCTCAATGGGGTCGATCAGCCTGGCAGTCAGAGACTCCCTAGAACTGTTTTCCTGGGGCAGTTTGAAAGTTGGGAATGTCTAGCTCTCCAAGGAAGACAGGCCTGTGTTTACCATAGCTTTCAATACAAATGTGATTCCAAGGGTTCCTCACTCTAGATGGTGCTCTAAAGCCATAGGAGAGAGTATCCACACACACTGTTCTCTAATAGAAACTGTGCAAAACCAAGCATCCATTTGTACAGAAAGGCACTCTCCTGTTGAAGCCCCACATTGACCAAGGTTTCATCCAAACTGCTGCAGGCCTTTCTGGATGGAGAAACTGCAGTTTACTTGAAGGCTAGTTTCATGTTTTGTGTGTTTTCTATATCAAGACTGCTGTGGGATGAGATCCTCGCAAAGGATGGCAAGCAACTTGTTTCTTTAGATAGAATCACTTTTCCCCAAAGAGGCTTGCCAGCAGTGAAGAAAAGTCAAGCAACAAGGGTGTTTGGTATGCATCTAAGAGGTCTCATGAATCCCGCTTGAATATGGGGTTATGAATGTTCTGCCATCAGGCTGCAAAGTGAATGTTGACACAAAGCCTCTGATCCTACAGCTTCCAAGCTGTGAAAGAGACACCCATGCCACACACTGCAACATTCTATAGTGAACTTTGCTCCAGAGAGGTTCTGCATAGGATTTATGGCTGAAGTGGGAGTAGGCCCTACACAGTTGTAGGTGATACTGGGACTTACCAGAGCCTAGCAGGGCCCAGGGAAAAACTGTTCAATTACTTCATGCTGGAGGCAAATTCGAATTTCTGTTTAAAGCAGAGAGACTTTTGGTATGACTTTCCAGGATGAATGCTAAGCACAATGTTTTTCTCTCTACAGCCCCAAGTTCCTCATTGGGGCTGACCAGCCTGGCAGTCAGAGACTCCCTAGTACTGCGTTCCTGAGGCAGTTTGAAAGCTGTGGAAATCTAGCTCTTCAGTGAACAGAGGCCTGCATTTAACATTGCTTTGCATACAAAGATGATTCCAAGGGCTCCTCTCTCTACAGGGTGCTCTGAAGCCACAGGAGAAACTACCCACACTCACTGTTCTCTAATGGAAACTGTGAAACCAAGCATCCATTTGTACAGAAAGTCACTCTCCTGTTGAAGGTCTACATTGACCAAGGTTTCATGGAAAGTGCTGTAGGACATTCTGGATGGAGAGCCTGAAGCTCACATGGAGGCTATTGGTCAAATTTCACTCACCGTCGAATTAGAGTGCTGTGGGATGAGGTTCTAGCAAGGAATGGCAAGCACCCCGTTTCTTTCAATTAGACTCACATGTTCTCAGGAACACTTACCAACAGTGGAGAGAAGATGGGCAACAAGGGTGATTTCCATGCAGCCTGGAGACCACAACTGTCCTGCTTCCTTTTGTGTAAATAACTGCTACTCCCAGGAGGCTCCAATATCAAAGTGGTCACACTGCCTCTATATCTGCAGTTTCCAAACCATGATAAGACACACAGGCCACACACTGAGCCCTTCCATGAATAAATTTTGCTCCACAGAGGGTCTGCATGCCATGTATGGCCTAAGCGAGTGAAGGCCCTAGGAAGTCGAGGGGACCCTGGGACTTGCCATTGCCTCGTAGTGCTCAGGGAAAACATGTCCATTTTCTTCAGGTTGGATGCAAATTCGAGTTTCTGCTTCAGGTAAAAGAGGTCAGGTAGGAGAGCCCAGGGTGAAGGCAAAGCACAGAGTTTTTTCCATGCAGCTCCATTTTCCTCACCTGGGCCAACAAGCATGGAAGGAAAAGCCTCCCTACAACTGGACTCCTGAGGAAGTTTCAAAGCAGAGGGAACTCTGACTACACAAGCTAGAGTGCCCTGCTTAGGCCTTCCCTCTGACAACCAAGTCAATCCCAAGGGCCTATGGGTTGGAGCTGCTTTAAAGGGACAAGAGTGACTTTGGGCACACAGTGTTCCCCCATGGAAAATGGTGCTGAACCGAGCATAAATTTCCTCTTGCAAGGTTTCTTAACATTAAAATACTACATTGAATAAGGTTTCATGGACACTGCTGCAGGCCTTTCTGGACGGAAAAATTGCAGCTTACTTAGAGGCTACTGGTAAATTTTCATGAGTCTTCTAGGTAAAGAGGATAAGCTGCTAGGAAGGGGTTGCAAGCACCTTGTTCTCTTGGAATACACTCAGTCTTCACCAAAGAGGCTTGCCAGCAGTGAAGAAAAGTCAAACAACAATGGTGTATGTCATGCAGATAAGATGCTGCATGAATCCTGGTTGAAAATGGACTAATGACTATTTGGCCCTCAGGCCCCAATATGAACATTGACACACAGCCTCCATATCTGCAGCTTCCAAGCATGAAAGAGACAAAAATGCTACACAATGGGACCACCTCTAATGAACTTTGCTCTGTAGAGACTGCATAGTGTGTAAGTCATAAGCGGGAGCAGTTGCTAGGTAGGCCTGGGTGACAGTGAGACTTGCCAGGCCCTAGCAGTGCTCAGGGAAAAGCTGTACTTTTTCTTCAGGCTGGATGCAATTCAAGGCTCTGCTTGAGGTAGAGACAGGTCAGGTAGCAGATCCCTGGTTGAAGGCAAAGCACAGAGTTGTTCTGTGCTGCTTCGATTTCCACACCCAGGCTGAGAAGCATGGAAGGAAAAGCCTCTCTAGAACTGGGTACCTGAGCAAGTTTCAGAGCAGGGGGAAGTCTGGTTCTATAAGCAAGAGAGCCCTGCTTAGGCCTTCACTCTTGCAATAAGGGTGATCCCAAGTACCTGTGGGTTGGAGGATGCTATTAAGACACTGGAGAGATTTTCAGCAAATAGTGTTCCCCCATGGAAAATGGTGTAGACCAGAGAGTCCGTTTCCTCCTGCAAGGCATTGTAGCATGAAAGCAGTCCATTGACTAAGATTTCATGGAAACTGCTTTAGGCATTTCTGCATGGAAAAACTGTGGCTAACTTGGAGGCTAGTAGTGAAGTTTAGTTTGTCCTGTAGATCAGGAGTGTTGTAGGATGAGATCTTGGCAAGGGATTGCAAGCAACTTGTTTCTTTGGAATAGACTCACTTTTCCCCAAAGAGGCTTGCCAGGAGTGAAGAAAAGTCTAGCAGCAATGGTGTTTGGCATGCAGCTAAGAGGCCACATGAATCATGCTTGAAAATGGGGTTATGACTGTTTTGCCATCAGTCCCTATTGTGAAAGTTGACACACAGCCTCTGATTCTGCAGCTTCAGAGCAGTGAAAGAGTCACACGTGCCACACAGTGCAATGTTGTATAATGAACATTGCTCAGAGAGGTTCTGCATGGGGTGTATGCCCTAAGCAGGAGCAGGGCCTAGGTAGGCCTAGGTGACAGTGGGACTTGCCAGGGCCTAGCAGGGCTCAGGGGGAAACTGTTAGCTTGCTTCATGCTGGAGGCAAATTCCAGTTTCTGCTTAAGGTAAAGAGACTTCTCTTAGGACTTCCCAGGATGAATGGAAAGCACATTGTTTTTCTCAGTGCAGCTCCACATTCCTCAATGGGGTCGATCAGCCTGGCAGTCAGAGACTCCCTAGAACTGTTTTCCTGGGGCAGTTTGAAAGTTGGGAATGTCTAGCTCTCCAAGGAAGACAGGCCTGTGTTTACCATAGCTTTAAATACAAATGTGATTCCAAGGGTTCCTCACTCTAGATGGTGCTCTAAAGCCATAGGAGAGAGTATCCACACACACTGTTCTCTAATAGAAACTGTGCAAAACCAAGCATCCATTTGTACAGAAAGGCACTCTCCTGTTGAAGCCCCACATTGACCAAGGTTTCATCCAAACTGCTGCAGGCCTTTCTGGATGGAGAAACTGCAGTTTACTTGAAGGCTAGTTTCATGTTTTGTGTGTTTTCTATATCAAGACTGCTGTGGGATGAGATCCTCGCAAAGGATGGCAAGCAACTTGTTTCTTTAGATAGAATCACTTTTCCCCAAAGAGGCTTGCCAGCAGTGAAGAAAAGTCAAGCAACAAGGGTGTTTGGTATGCATCTAAGAGGTCTCATGAATCCCGCTTGAATATGGGGTTATGAATGTTCTGCCATCAGGCTGCAAAGTGAATGTTGACACAAAGCCTCTGATCCTACAGCTTCCAAGCTGTGCAAGAGACACCCATGCCACACACTGCAACATTCTATAGTGAACTTTGCTCCAGAGAGGTTCTGCATAGGATTTATGGCTGAAGTGGGAGTAGGCCCTACACAGTTGTAGGTGATACTGGGACTTACCAGAGCCTAGCAGGGCCCAGGGAAAAACTGTTCAATTACTTCATGCTGGAGGCAAATTCGAATTTCTGTTTAAAGCAGAGAGACTTTTGGTATGACTTTCCAGGATGAATGCTAAGCACAATGTTTTTCTCTCTACAGCCCCAAGTTCCTCATTGGGGCTGACCAGCCTGGCAGTCAGAGACTCCCTAGTACTGCGTTCCTGAGGCAGTTTGAAAGCTGTGGAAATCTAGCTCTTCAGTGAACAGAGGCCTGCATTTAACATTGCTTTGCATACAAAGATGATTCCAAGGGCTCCTCTCTCTACAGGGTGCTCTGAAGCCACAGGAGAAACTACCCACACTCACTGCTCTCTAATGGAAACTGTGAAACCAAGCATCCATTTGTACAGAAAGTCACTCTCCTTTTGAAGGTCTACATTGACCAAGGTTTCATGGAAAGTGCTGTAGGACATTCTGGATGGAGAGCCTGAAGCTCACATGGAGGCTATTGGTCAAATTTCACTCACCGTCGAATTAGAGTGCTGTGGGATGAGGTTCTAGCAAGGAATGGCAAGCACCCCGTTTCTTTCAATTAGACTCACATGTTCTCAGGAACACTTACCAACAGTGGAGAGAAGATGGGCAACAAGGGTGATTTCCATGCAGCCTGGAGACCACAACTGTCCTGCTTCCCTTTGTGTAAATAACTGCTACTCCCAGGAGGCTCCAATATCAAAGTGGTCACACTGCCTCTATATCTGCAGTTTCCAAACCATGATAAGACACACAGGCCACACACTGAGCCCTTCCATGAATAAATTTTGCTCCACAGAGGGTCTGCATGCCATGTATGGCCTAAGCGAGTGAAGGCCCTAGGAAGTCTAGGGGACCCTGGGACTTGCCATTGCCTCGTAGTGCTCAGGGAAAACATGTCCATTTTCTTCAGGTTGGATGCAAATTCGAGTTTCTGCTTCAGGTAAAAGAGGTCAGGTAGGAGAGCCCAGGGTGAAGGCAAAGCACAGAGTTTTTTCCATGCAGCTCCAGTTTCCTCACCTGGGCCAACAAGCATGGAAGGAAAAGCCTCCCTACAACTGGATTCCTGAGGAAGTTTCAAAGCAGAGGGAACTCTGACTACACAAGCTAGAGTGCCCTGCTTAGGCCTTCCCTCTGACAACCAAGTCAATCCCAAGGGCCTATGGGTTGGAGCTGCTTTAAAGGGACAAGAGTGACTTTGGGCACACAGTGTTCCCCCATGGAAAATGGTGCTGAACCGAGCATAAATTTCCTCTTGCAAGGTTTCTTAACATTAAAATACTACATTGAATAAGGTTTCATGGACACTGCTGCAGGCCTTTCTGGACGGAAAAATTGCAGCTTACTTAGAGGCTACTGGTAAATTTTCATGAGTCTTCTAGGTAAAGAGGAGAAGCTGCTAGGAAGGGGTTGCAAGCACCTTGTTCTCTTGGAATACACTCAGTCTTCACCAAAGAGGCTTGCCAGCAGTGAAGAAAAGTCAAACAACAATGGTGTATGTCATGCAGATAAGATGCTGCATGAATCCTGGTTGAAAATGGACTAATGACTATTTGGCCCTCAGGCCCCAATATGAACATTGACACACAGCCTCCATATCTGCAGCTTCCAAGCATGAAAGAGACAAAAATGCTACACAATGGGACCACCTCTAATGAACTTTGCTCTGTAGAGACTGCATAGTGTGTAAGTCATAAGCGGGAGCAGTTGCTAGGTAGGCCTGGGTGACAGTGAGACTTGCCAGGCCCTAGCAGTGCTCAGGGAAAAGCTGTACTTTTTCTTCAGGCTGGATGCAATTCAAGGCTCTGCTTGAGGTAGAGACAGGTCAGGTAGCAGATCCCTGGTTGAAGGCAAAGCACAGAGTTGTTCTGTGCTGCTTCGATTTCCACACCCAGGCTGAGAAGCATGGAAGGAAAAGCCTCTCTAGAACTGGGTACCTGAGCAAGTTTCAGAGCAGGGGGAAGTCTGGTTCTATAAGCAAGAGAGCCCTGCTTAGGCCTTCACTCTTGCAATAAGGGTGATCCCAAGTACCTGTGGGTTGGAGGATGCTATTAAGACACTGGAGAGATTTTCAGCAAATAGTGTTCCCCCATGGAAAATGGTGTAGACCAGAGAGTCCGTTTCCTCCTGCAAGGCATTGTAGCATGAAAGCAGTCCATTGACTAAGATTTCATGGAAACTGCTTTAGGCATTTCTGCATGGAAAAACTGTGGCTAACTTGGAGGCTAGTAGTGAAGTTTAGTTTGTCCTCTAGATCAGGAGTGTTGTAGGATGAGATCTTGGCAAGGGATTGCAAGCAACTTCTTTCTTTGGAATAGACTCACTTTTCCCCAAAGAGGCCTCCCAGCAGTGAAGAAAAGTCTAGCAGCAATGGTGTTTGGCATGCAGCTAAGAGGCCACATGAATCATGCTTGAAAATGGGGTTATGACTGTTTTGCCATCAGTCCCTATTGTGAAAGTTGACACAAAGCCTCTGATTCTGCAGCTTCAGAGCAGTGAAAGAGTCACACGTGCCACACAGTGCAATGTTGTATAATGAACATTGCTCAGAGAGGTTCTGCATGAGGTGTATGCCCTAAGCAGGAGCAGGGCCTAGGTAGGCCTAGGTGACAGTGGGACTTGCCAGGGCCTAGCAGGGCTCAGGGGGAAACTGTTAGCTTGCTTCATGCTGGAGGCAAGTTCCAGTTTCTGCTTAAGGTAAAGAGACTTCTCTTAGGACTTCCCAGGATGAATGGTAAGCACATTGTTTTTCTCAGTGCAGCTCCACATTCCTCAATGGGGTCGATCAGCCTGGCAGTCAGAGACTCCCTAGAACTGTTTTCCTGGGGCAGTTTGAAAGTTGGGAATGTCTAGCTCTCCAAGGAAGACAGGCCTGTGTTTACCATAGCTTTAAATACAAATGTGATTCCAAGGGTTCCTCACTCTAGATGGTGCTCTAAAGCCATAGGAGAGAGTATCCACACACACTGTTCTCTAATAGAAACTGTGCAAAACCAAGCATCCATTTGTACAGAAAGTCACTCTCCTGTTGAAGCCCCACATTGACCAAGGTTTCATCCAAACTGCTGCAGGCCTTTCTGGATGGAGAAACTGCAGTTTACTTGAAGGCTAGTTTCATGTTTTGTGTGTTTTCTATATCAAGACTGCTGTGGGATGAGATCCTCGCAAAGGATGGCAAGCAACTTGTTTCTTTAGATAGAATCACTTTTCCCCAAAGAGGCTTGCCAGCAGTGAAGAAAAGTCAAGCAACAAGGGTGTTTGGTATGCATCTAAGAGGTCTCATGAATCCCGCTTGAATATGGGGTTATGAATGTTCTGCCATCAGGCTGCAAAGTGAATGTTGACACAAAGCCTCTGATCCTACAGCTTCCAAGCTGTGAAAGAGACACCCATGCCACACACTGCAACATTCTATAGTGAACTTTGCTCCAGAGAGGTTCTGCATAGGATTTATGGCTGAAGTGGGAGTAGGCCCTACACAGTTGTAGGTGATACTGGGACTTACCAGAGCCTAGCAGGGCCCAGGGAAAAACTGTTCAATTACTTCATGCTGGAGGCAAATTCGAATTTCTGTTTAAAGCAGAGAGACTTTTGGTATGACTTTCCAGGATGAATGCTAAGCACAATGTTTTTCTCTCTACAGCCCCAAGTTCCTCATTGGGGCTGACCAGCCTGGCAGTCAGAGACTCCCTAGTACTGCGTTCCTGAGGCAGTTTGAAAGCTGTGGAAATCTAGCTCTTCAGTGAACAGAGGCCTGCATTTAACATTGCTTTGCATACAAAGATGATTCCAAGGGCTCCTCTCTCTACAGGGTGCTCTGAAGCCACAGGAGAAACTACCCACACTCACTGTTCTCTAATGGAAACTGTGAAACCAAGCATCCATTTGTACAGAAAGTCACTCTCCTGTTGAAGGTCTACATTGACCAAGGTTTCATGGAAAGTGCTGTAGGACATTCTGGATGGAGAGCCTGAAGCTCACATGGAGGCTATTGGTCAAATTTCACTCACCGTCGAATTAGAGTGCTGTGGGATGAGGTTCTAGCAAGGAATGGCAAGCACCCCGTTTCTTTCAATTAGACTCACATGTTCTCAGGAACACTTACCAACAGTGGAGAGAAGATGGGCAACAAGGGTGATTTCCATGCAGCCTGGAGACCACAACTGTCTGCTTCCCTTTGTGTAAATAACTGCTACTCCCAGGAGGCTCCAATATCAAAGTGGTCACACTGCCTCTATATCTGCAGTTTCCAAACCATGATAAGACACACAGGCCACACACTGAGCCCTTCCATGAATAAATTTTGCTCCACAGAGGGTCTGCATGCCATGTATGGCCTAAGCGAGTGAAGGCCCTAGTAAGTCTAGGGGACCCTGGGACTTGCCATTGCCTCGTAGTGCTCAGGGAAAACATGTCCATTTTCTTCAGGTTGGATGCAAATTCGAGTTTCTGCTTCAGGTAAAAGAGGTCAGGTAGGAGAGCCCAGGGTGAAGGCAAAGCACAGAGTTTTTTCCATGCAGCTCCAGTTTCCTCACCTGGGCCAGCAAGCATGGAAGGAAAAGCCTCCCTACAACTGGATTCCTGAGGAAGTTTCAAAGCAGAGGGAACTCTGACTACACAAGCTAGAGTGCCCTGCTTAGGCCTTCCCTCTGACAACCAAGTCAATCCCAAGGGCCTATGGGTTGGAGCTGCTTTAAAGGGACAAGAGTGACTTTGGGCACACAGTGTTCCCCCATGGAAAATGGTGCTGAACCGAGCATAAATTTCCTCTTGCAAGGTTTCTTAACATTAAAATACTACATTGAATAAGGTTTCATGGAAACTGCTGCAGGCCTTTCTGGACGGAAAAATTGCAGCTTACTTAGAGGCTACTGGTAAATTTTCATGAGTCTTCTAGGTAAAGAGGATAAGCTGCTAGGAAGGGGTTGCAAGCACCTTGTTCTCTTGGAATACACTCAGTCTTCACCAAAGAGGCTTGCCAGCAGTGAAGAAAAGTCAAACAACAATGGTGTATGTCATGCAGATAAGATGCTGCATGAATCCTGGTTGAAAATGGACTAATGACTATTTGGCCCTCAGGCCCCAATATGAACATTGACACACAGCCTCCATATCTGCAGCTTCCAAGCATGAAAGAGACAAAAATGCTACACAATGGGACCACCTCTAATGAACTTTGCTCTGTAGAGACTGCATAGTGTGTAAGTCATAAGCAGGAGCAGTTGCTAGGTAGGCCTGGGTGACAGTGAGACTTGCCAGGCCCTAGCAGTGCTCAGGGAAAAGCTGTACTTTTTCTTCAGGCTGGATGCAATTCAAGGCTCTGCTTGAGGTAGAGACAGGTCAGGTAGCAGATCCCTGGTTGAAGGCAAAGCACAGAGTTGTTCTGTGCTGCTTCGATTTCCACACCCAGGCTGAGAAGCATGGAAGGAAAAGCCTCTCTAGAACTGGGTACCTGAGCAAGTTTCAGAGCAGGGGGAAGTCTGGCTCTATAAGCAAGAGAGCCCTGCTTAGGCCTTCACTCTTGCAATAAGGGTGATCCCAAGTACCTGTGGGTTGGAGGATGCTATTAAGACACTGGAGAGATTTTCAGCAAATAGTGTTCCCCCATGGAAAATGGTGTAGACCAGAGAGTCCGTTTCCTCCTGCAAGGCATTGTAGCATGAAAGCAGTCCATTGACTAAGATTTCATGGAAACTGCTTTAGGCATTTCTGCATGGAAAAACTGTGGCTAACTTGGAGGCTAGTAGTGAAGTTTAGTTTGTCCTGTAGATCAGGAGTGTTGTAGGATGAGATCTTGGCAAGGGATTGCAAGCAACTTGTTTCTTTGGAATAGACTCACTTTTCCCCAAAGAGGCTTGCCAGCAGTGAAGAAAAGTCTAGCAGCAATGGTGTTTGGCATGCAGCTAAGAGGCCACATGAATCATGCTTGAAAATGGGGTTATGACTGTTTTGCCATCAGTCCCTATTGTGAAAGTTGACACACAGCCTCTGATTCTGCAGCTTCAGAGCAGTGAAAGAGTCACACGTGCCACACAGTGCAATGTTGTATAATGAACATTGCTCAGAGAGGTTCTGCATGAGGTGTATGCCCTAAGCAGGAGCAGGGCCTAGGTAGGCCTAGGTGACAGTGGGACTTGCCAGGGCCTAGCAGGGCTCAGGGGGAAACTGTTAGCTTGCTTCATGCTGGAGGCAAATTCCAGTTTCTGCTTAAGGTAAAGAGACTTCTCTTAGGACTTCCCAGGATGAATGGTAAGCACATTGTTTTTCTCAGTGCAGCTCCATATTCCTCAATTGGGTCGATCAGCCTGGCAGTCAGAGACTCCCTAGAACTGTTTTCCTGGGGCAGTTTGAAAGTTGGGAATGTCTAGCTCTCCAAGGAAGACAGGCCTGTGTTTACCATAGCTTTCAATACAAATGTGATTCCAAGGGTTCCTCACTCTAGATGGTGCTCTAAAGCCATAGGAGAGAGTATCCACACACACTGTTCTCTAATAGAAACTGTGCAAAACCAAGCATCCATTTGTACAGAAAGGCACTCTCCTGTTGAAGCCCCACATTGACCAAGGTTTCATCCAAAGTGCTGCAGGCCTTTCTGGATGGAGAAACTGCAGTTTACTTGAAGGCTAGTTTCATGTTTTGTGTGTTTTCTATATCAAGACTGCTGTGGGATGAGATCCTCGCAAAGGATGGCAAGCAACTTGTTTCTTTAGATAGAATCACTTTTCCCCAAAGAGGCTTGCCAGCAGTGAAGAAAAGTCAAGCAACAAGGGTGTTTGGTATGCATCTAAGAGGTCTCATGAATCCCGCTTGAATATGGGGTTATGAATGTTCTGCCATCAGGCTGCAAAGTGAATGTTGACACAAAGCCTCTGATCCTACAGCTTCCAAGCTGTGAAAGAGACACCCATGCCACACACTGCAACATTCTATAGTGAACTTTGCTCCAGAGAGGTTCTGCATAGGATTTATGGCTGAAGTGGGAGTAGGCCCTACACAGTTGTAGGTGATACTGGGACTTACCAGAGCCTAGCAGGGCCCAGGGAAAAACTGTTCAATTACTTCATGCTGGAGGCAAATTCGAATTTCTGTTTAAAGCAGAGAGACTTTTGCTATGACTTTCCAGGATGAATGCTAAGCACAATGTTTTTCTCTCTACAGCCCCAAGTTCCTCATTGGGGCTGACCAGCCTGGCAGTCAGAGACTCCCTAGTACTGCGTTCCTGAGGCAGTTTGAAAGCTGTGGAAATCTAGCTCTTCAGTCAACAGAGGCCTGCATTTAACATTGCTTTGCATACAAAGATGATTCCAAGGGCTCCTCTCTCTACAGGGTGCTCTGAAGCCACAGGAGAAACTACCCACACTCACTGCTCTCTAATGGAAACTGTGAAACCAAGCATCCATTTGTACAGAAAGTCACTCTCCTGTTGAAGCTCTACATTGACCAAGGTTTCATGGAAAGTGCTGTAGGACATTCTGGATGGAGAGCCTGAAGCTCACATGGAGGCTATTGGTCAAATTTCACTCACCGTCGAATTAGAGTGCTGTGGGATGAGGTTCTAGCAAGGAATGGCAAGCACCCCGTTTCTTTCAATTAGACTCACATGTTCTCAGGAACACTTACCAACAGTGGAGAGAAGATGGGCAATAAGGGTGATTTCCATGCAGCCTGGAGACCACAACTGTCCTGCTTCCTTTTGTGTAAATAACTGCTACACCCAGGAGGCTCCAATATCAAAGTGGTCACACTGCCTCTATATCTGCAGTTTCCAAACCATGATAAGACACACAGGCCACACACTGAGCCCTTCCATGAATAAATTTTGCTCCACAGAGGGTCTGCATGCCATGTATGGCCTAAGCGAGTGAAGGCCCTAGGAAGTCGAGGGGACCCTGGGACTTGCCATTGCCTCGTAGTGCTCAGGGAAAACATGTCCATTTTCTTCAGGTTGGATGCAAATTCGAGTTTCTGCTTCAGGTAAAAGAGGTCAGGTAGGAGAGCCCAGGGTGAAGGCAAAGCACAGAGTTTTTTCCATGCAGCTCCAGTTTCCTCACCTGGGCCAACAAGCATGGAAGGAAAAGCCTCCCTACAACTGGATTCCTGAGGAAGTTTCAAAGCAGAGGGAACTCTGACTACACAAGCTAGAGTGCCCTGCTTAGGCCTTCCCTCTGACAACCAAGTCAATCCCAAGGGCCTATGGGTTGGAGCTGCTTTAAAGGGACAAGAGTGACTTTGGGCACACAGTGTTCCCCCATGGAAAATGGTGCTGAACCGAGCATAAATTTCCTCTTGCAAGGTTTCTTAACATTAAAATACTACATTGAATAAGGTTTCATGGACACTGCTGCAGGCCTTTCTGGACGGAAAAATTGCAGCTTACTTAGAGGCTACTGGTAAATTTTCATGAGTCTTCTAGGTAAAGAGGATAAGCTGCTAGGAAGGGGTTGCAAGCACCTTGTTCTCTTGGAATACACTCAGTCTTCACCAAAGAGGCTTGCCAGCAGTGAAGAAAAGTCAAACAACAATGGTGTATGTCATGCAGATAAGATGCTGCATGAATCCTGGTTGAAAATGGACTAATGACTATTTGGCCCTCAGGCCCCAATATGAACATTGACACACAGCCTCCATATCTGCAGCTTCCAAGCATGAAAGAGACAAAAATGCTACACAATGGGACCACCTCTAATGAACTTTGCTCTGTAAAGACTGCATAGTGTGTAAGTCATAAGCGGGAGCAGTTGCTAGGTAGGCCTGGGTGACAGTGAGACTTGCCAGGCCCTAGCAGTGCTCAGGGAAAAGCTGTACTTTTTCTTCAGGCTGGATGCAATTCAAGGCTCTGCTTGAGGTAGAGACAGGTCAGGTAGCAGATCCCTGGTTGAAGGCAAAGCACAGAGTTGTTCTGTGCTGCTTCGATTTCCACACCCAGGCTGAGAAGCATGGAAGGAAAAGCCTCTCTAGAACTGGGTACCTGAGCAAGTTTCAGAGCAGGGGGAAGTCTGGTTCTATAAGCAAGAGAGCCCTGCTTAGGCCTTCACTCTTGCAATAAGGGTGATCCCAAGTACCTGTGGGTTGGAGGATGCTATTAAGACACTGGAGAGATTTTCAGCAAATAGTGTTCCCCCATGGAAAATGGTGTAGACCAGAGAGTCCGTTTCCTCCTGCAAGGCATTTTAGCATGAAAGCAGTCCATTGACTAAGATTTCATGGAAACTGCTTTAGGCATTTCTGCATGGAAAAACTGTGGCTAACTTGGAGGCTAGTAGTGAAGTTTAGTTTGTCCTCTAGATCAGGAGTGTTGTAGGATGAGATCTTGGCAAGGGATTGCAAGCAACTTGTTTCTTTGGAATAGATTCACTTTTCCCCAAAGAGGCTTGCCAGCAGTGAAGAAAAGTCTAGCAGCAATGGTGTTTGGCATGCAGCTAAGAGGCCACATGAATCATGCTTGAAAATGGGGTTATGACTGTTTTGCCATCAGTCCCTATTGTGAAAGTTGACACACAGCCTCTGATTCTGCAGCTTCAGAGCAGTGAAAGAGTCACACGTGCCACACAGTGCAATGTTGTATAATGAACATTGCTCAGAGAGGTTCTGCATGGGGTGTATGCCCTAAGCAGGAGCAGGGCCTAGGTAGGCCTAGGTGACAGTGGGACTTGCCAGGGCCTAGCAGGGCTCAGGGGGAAACTGTTAGCTTGCTTCATGCTGGAGGCAAGTTCCAGTTTCTGCTTAAGGTAAAGAGACTTCTCTTAGGACTTCCCAGGATGAATGGTAAGCACATTGTTTTTCTCAGTGCAGCTCCACATTCCTCAATTGGGTCGATCAGCCTGGCAGTCAGAGACTCCCTAGAACTGTTTTCCTGGGGCAGTTTGAAAGTTGGGAATGTCTAGCTCTCCAAGGAAGACAGGCCTGTGTTTACCATAGCTTTAAATACAAATGTGATTCCAAGGGTTCCTCACTCTAGATGGTGCTCTAAAGCCATAGGAGAGAGTATCCACACACACTGTTCTCTAATAGAAACTGTGCAAAACCAAGCATCCATTTGTACAGAAAGTCACTCTCCTGTTGAAGCCCCACATTGACCAAGGTTTCATCCAAACTGCTGCAGGCCTTTGTGGATGGAGAAACTGCAGTTTACTTGAAGGCTAGTTTCATGTTTTGTGTGTTTTCTATATCAAGACTGTTGTGGGATGAGATCCTCGCAAAGGATGGCAAGCAACTTGTTTCTTTAGATAGAATCACTTTTCCCCAAAGAGGCTTGCCAGCAGTGAAGAAAAGTCAAGCAACAAGGGTGTTTGGTATGCATCTAAGAGGTCTCATGAATCCCGCTTGAATATGGGGTTATGAATGTTTTGCCATCAGGCTGCAAAGTGAATGTTGACACAAAGCCTCTGATCCTACAGCTTCCAAGCTGTTAAAGAGACACCCATGCCACACACTGCAACATTCTATAGTGAAATTTGCTCCAGAGAGGTTCTGCATAGGATTTATGGCTGAAGTGGGAGTAGGCCCTACACAGTTGTAGGTGATACTGGGACTTACCAGAGCCTAGCAGGGCCCAGGGAAAAACTGTTCAATTACTTCATGCTGGAGGCAAATTCGAATTTCTGTTTAAAGCAGAGAGACTTTTGGTATGACTTTCCAGGATGAATGCTAAGCACAATGTTTTTCTCTCTACAGCCCCAAGTTCCTCATTGGGGCTGACCAGCCTGGCAGTCAGAGACTCCCTAGTACTGCGTTCCTGAGGCAGTTTGAAAGCTGTGGAAATCTAGCTCTTCAGTCAACAGAGGCCTGCATTTAACATTGCTTTGCATACAAAGATGATTCCAAGGGCTCCTCTCTCTACAGGGTGCTCTGAAGCCACAGGAGAAACTACCCACACTCACTGTTCTCTAATGGAAACTGTGAAACCAAGCATCCATTTGTACAGAAAGTCACTCTCCTGTTGAAGCTCTACATTGACCAAGGTTTCATGGAAAGTGCTGTAGGACATTCTGGATGGAGAGCCTGAAGCTCACATGGAGGCTATTGGTCAAATTTCACTCACCGTCGAATTAGAGTGCTGTGGGATGAGGTTCTAGCAAGGAATGGCAAGCACCCCGTTTCTTTCAATTAGACTCACATGTTCTCAGGAACACTTACCAACAGTGGAGAGAAGATGGGCAACAAGGGTGATTTCCATGCAGCCTGGAGACCACCACTGTCTGCTTCCTTTTGTGTAAATAACTGCTACTCCCAGGAGGCTCCAATATCAAAGTGGTCACACTGCCTCTATATCTGCAGTTTCCAAACCATGATAAGACACACAGGCCACACACTGAGCCCTTCCATGAATAAATTTTGCTCCACAGAGGGTCTGCATGCCATGTATGGCCTAAGCGAGTGAAGGCCCTAGGAAGTCTAGGGGACCCTGGGACTTGCCATTGCCTCGTAGTGCTCAGGGAAAACATGTCCATTTTCTTCAGGTTGGATGCAAATTCGAGTTTCTGCTTCAGGTAAAAGAGGTCAGGTAGGAGAGCCCAGGGTGAAGGCAAAGCACAGAGTTTTTTCCATGCAGCTCCAGTTTCCTCACCTGGGCCAGCAAGCATGGAAGGAAAAGCCTCCCTACAACTGGATTCCTGAGGAAGTTTCAAAGCAGAGGGAACTCTGACTACACAAGCTAGAGTGCCCTGCTTAGGCCTTCCCTCTGACAACCAAGTCAATCCCAAGGGCCTATGGGTTGGAGCTGCTTTAAAGGGACAAGAGTGACTTTGGGCACACAGTGTTCCCCCATGGAAAATGGTGCTGAACCGAGCATAAATTTCCTCTTGCAAGGTTTCTTAACATTAAAATACTACATTGAATAAGGTTTCATGGACACTGCTGCAGGCCTTTCTGGACGGAAAAATTGCAGCTTACTTAGAGGCTACTGGTAAATTTTCATGAGTCTTCTAGGTAAAGAGGATAAGCTGCTAGGAAGGGGTTGCAAGCACCTTGTTCTCTTGGAATACACTCAGTCTTCACCAAAGAGGCTTGCCAGCAGTGAAGAAAAGTCAAACAACAATGGTGTATGTCATGCAGATAAGATGCTGCATGAATCCTGGTTGAAAATGGACTAATGACTATTTGGCCCTCAGGCCCCAATATGAACATTGACACACAGCCTCCATATCTGCAGCTTCCAAGCATGAAAGAGACAAAAATGCTACACAATGGGACCACCTCTAATGAACTTTGCTCTGTAGAGACTGCATAGTGTGTAAGTCATAAGCAGGAGCAGTTGCTAGGTAGGCCTGAGTGACAGTGAGACTTGCCAGGCCCTAGCAGTGCTCAGGGAAAAGCTGTACTTTTTCTTCAGGCTGGATGCAATTCAAGGCTCTGCTTGAGGTAGAGACAGGTCAGGTAGCAGATCCCTGGTTGAAGGCAAAGCACAGAGTTGTTTTGTGCTGCTTCGATTTCCACACCCAGGCTGAGAAGCATGGAAGGAAAAGCCTCTCTAGAACTGGGTACCTGAGCAAGTTTCAGAGCAGGGGGAAGTCTGGTTCTATAAGCAAGAGAGCCCTGCTTAGGCCTTCACTCTTGCAATAAGGGTGATCCCAAGTACCTGTGGGTTGGAGGATGCTATTAAGACACTGGAGAGATTTTCAGCAAATAGTGTTCCCCCATGGAAAATGGTGTAGACCAGAGAGTCCGTTTCCTCCTGCAAGGCATTGTAGCATGAAAGCAGTCCATTGACTAAGATTTCATGGAAACTGCTTTAGGCATTTCTGCATGGAAAAACTGTGGCTAACTTGGAGGCTAGTAGTGAAGTTTAGTTTGTCCTCTAGATCAGGAGTGTTGTAGGATGAGATCTTGGCAAGGGATTGCAAGCAACTTGTTTCTTTGGAATAGACTCACTTTTCCCCAAAGAGGCTTGCCAGCAGTGAAGAAAAGTCTAGCAGCAATGGTGTTTGGCATGCAGCTAAGAGGCCACATGAATCATGCTTGAAAATGGGGTTATGACTGTTTTGCCATCAGTCCCTATTGTGAAAGTTGACACACAGCCTCTGATTCTGCAGCTTCAGAGCAGTGAAAGAGTCACACGTGCCACACAGTGCAATGTTGTATAATGAACATTGCTCAGAGAGGTTCTGCATGGGGTGTATGCCCTAAGCAGGAGCAGGGCCTAGGTAGGCCTAGGTGACAGTGGGACTTGCCAGGGCCTAGCAGGGCTCAGGGGGAAACTGTTAGCTTGCTTCATGCTGGAGGCAAATTCCAGTTTCTGCTTAAGGTAAAGAGACTTCTCTTAGGACTTCCCAGGATGAATGGTAAGCACATTGTTTTTCTCAGTGCAGCTCCACATTCCTCAATTGGGTCGATCAGCCTGGCAGTCAGAGACTCCCTAGAACTGTTTTCCTGGGGCAGTTTGAAAGTTGGGAATGTCTAGCTCTCCAAGGAAGACAGGCCTGTGTTTACCATAGCTTTCAATACAAATGTGATTCCAAGGGTTCCTCACTCTAGATGGTGCTCTAAAGCCATAGGAGAGAGTATCCACACACACTGTTCTCTAATAGAAACTGTGCAAAACCAAGCATCCATTTGTACAGAAAGTCACTCTCCTGTTGAAGCCCCACATTGACCAAGGTTTCATCCAAACTGCTGCAGGCCTTTCTGGATGGAGAAACTGCAGTTTACTTGAAGGCTAGTTTCATGTTTTGTGTGTTTTCTATATCAAGACTGCTGTGGGATGAGATCCTCGCAAAGGATGGCAAGCAACTTGTTTCTTTAGATAGAATCACTTTTCCCCAAAGAGGCTTGCCAGCAGTGAAGAAAAGTCAAGCAACAAGGGTGTTTGGTATGCATCTAAGAGGTCTCATGAATCCCGCTTGAATATGGGGTTATGAATGTTCTGCCATCAGGCTGCAAAGTGAATGTTGACACAAAGCCTCTGATCCTACAGCTTCCAAGCTGTGAAAGAGACACCCATGCCACACACTGCAACATTCTATAGTGAACTTTGCTCCAGAGAGGTTCTGCATAGGATTTATGGCTGAAGTGGGAGTAGGCCCTACACAGTTGTAGGTGATACTGGGACTTACCAGAGCCTAGCAGGGCCCAGGGAAAAACTGTTCAATTACTTCATGCTGGAGGCAAATTCGAATTTCTGTTTAAAGCAGAGACACATTTGCTATGACTTTCCAGGATGAATGCTAAGCACAATGTTTTTCTCTCTACAGCCCCAAGTTCCTCATTGGGGCTGACCAGCCTGGCAGTCAGAGACTCCCTAGTACTGCGTTCCTGAGGCAGTTTGAAAGCTGTGGAAATCTAGCTCTTCAGTGAACAGAGGCCTGCATTTAACATTGCTTTGCATACAAAGATGATTCCAAGGGCTCCTCTCTCTACAGGGTGCTCTGAAGCCACAGGAGAAACTACCCACACTCACTGCTCTCTAATGGAAACTGTGAAACCAAGCATCCATTTGTACAGAAAGTCACTCTCCTGTTGAAGCTCTACATTGACCAAGGTTTCATGGAAAGTGCTGTAGGACATTCTGGATGGAGAGCCTGAAGCTCACATGGAGGCTATTGGTCAAATTTCACTCACCGTCGAATTAGAGTGCTGTGGGATGAGGTTCTAGCAAGGAATGGCAAGCACCCCGTTTCTTTCAATTAGACTCACATGTTCTCAGGAACACTTACCAACAGTGGAGAGAAGATGGGCAATAAGGGTGATTTCCATGCAGCCTGGAGACCACAACTGTCCTGCTTCCTTTTGTGTAAATAACTGCTACACCCAGGAGGCTCCAATATCAAAGTGGTCACACTGCCTCTATATCTGCAGTTTCCAAACCATGATAAGACACACAGGCCACACACTGAGCCCTTCCATGAATAAATTTTGCTCCACAGAGGGTCTGCATGCCATGTATGGCCTAAGCGAGTGAAGGCCCTAGTAAGTCTAGGGGACCCTGGTACTTGCCATTGCCTCGTAGTGCTCAGGGAAAACATGTCCATTTTCTTCAGGTTGGATGCAAATTCGAGTTTCTGCTTCAGGTAAAAGAGGTCAGGTAGGAGAGCCCAGGGTGAAGGCAAAGCACAGAGTTTTTTCCATGCAGCTCCAGTTTCCTCACCTGGGCCAACAAGCATGGAAGGAAAAGCCTCCCTACAACTGGATTCCTGAGGAAGTTTCAAAGCAGAGGGAACTCTGACTACACAAGCTAGAGTGCCCTGCTTAGGCCTTCCCTCTGACAACCAAGTCAATCCCAAGGGCCTATGGGTTGGAGCTGCCTTAAAGGGACAAGAGTGACTTTGGGCACACAGTGTTCCCCCATGGAAAATGGTGCTGAACCGAGCATAAATTTCCTCTTGCAAGGTTTCTTAACATTAAAATACTACATTGAATAAGGTTTCATGGACACTGCTGCAGGCCTTTCTGGACGGAAAAATTGCAGCTTACTTAGAGGCTACTGGTAAATTTTCATGAGTCTTCTAGGTAAAGAGGATAAGCTGCTAGGAAGGGGTTGCAAGCACCTTGTTCTCTTGGAATACACTCAGTCTTCACCAAAGAGGCTTGCCAGCAGTGAAGAAAAGTCAAACAACAATGGTGTATGTCATGCAGATAAGATGCTGCATGAATCCTGGTTGAAAATGGACTAATGACTATTTGGCCCTCAGGCCCCAATATGAACATTGACACACAGCCTCCATATCTGCAGCTTCCAAGCATGAAAGAGACAAAAATGCTACACAATGGGACCACCTCTAATGAACTTTGCTCTGTAGAGACTGCATAGTGTGTAAGTCATAAGCGGGAGCAGTTGCTAGGTAGGCCTGGGTGACAGTGAGACTTGCCAGGCCCTAGCAGTGCTCAGGGAAAAGCTGTACTTTTTCTTCAGGCTGGATGCAATTCAAGGCTCTGCTTGAGGTAGAGACAGGTCAGGTAGCAGATCCCTGGTTGAAGGCAAAGCACAGAGTTGTTCTGTGCTGCTTCGATTTCCACACCCAGGCTGAGAAGCATGGAAGGAAAAGCCTCTCTAGAACTGGGTACCTGAGCAAGTTTCAGAGCAGGGGGAAGTCTGGTTCTATAAGCAAGAGAGCCCTGCTTAGGCCTTCACTCTTGCAATAAGGGTGATCCCAAGTACCTGTGGGTTGGAGGATGCTATTAAGACACTGGAGAGATTTTCAGCAAATAGTGTTCCCCCATGGAAAATGGTGTAGACCAGAGAGTCCGTTTCCTCCTGCAAGGCATTGTAGCATGAAAGCAGTCCATTGACTAAGATTTCATGGAAACTGCTTTAGGCATTTCTGCATGGAAAAACTGTGGCTAACTTGGAGGCTAGTAGTGAAGTTTAGTTTGTCCTCTAGATCAGGAGTGTTGTAGGATGAGATCTTGGCAAGGGATTGCAAGCAACTTGTTTCTTTGGAATAGACTCACTTTTCCCCAAAGAGGCTTGCCAGCAGTGAAGAAAAGTCTAGCAGCAATGGTGTTTGGCATGCAGCTAAGAGGCCACATGAATCATGCTTGAAAATGGGGTTATGACTGTTTTGCCATCAGTCCCTATTGTGAAAGTTGACACACAGCCTCTGATTCTGCAGCTTCAGAGCAGTGAAAGAGTCACACGTGCCACACAGTGCAATGTTGTATAATGAACATTGCTCAGAGAGGTTCTGCATGGGGTGTATGCCCTAAGCAGGAGCAGGGCCTAGGTAGGCCTAGGTGACAGTGGGACTTGCCAGGGCCTAGCAGGGCTCAGGGGGAAACTGTTAGCTTGCTTCATGCTGGAGGCAAGTTCCAGTTTCTGCTTAAGGTAAAGAGACTTCTCTTAGGACTTCCCAGGATGAATGGTAAGCACATTGTTTTTCTCAGTGCAGCTCCACATTCCTCAATGGGGTCGATCAGCCTGGCAGTCAGAGACTCCCTAGAACTGTTTTCCTGGGGCAGTTTGAAAGTTGGGAATGTCTAGCTCTCCAAGGAAGACAGGCCTGTGTTTACCATAGCTTTAAATACAAATGTGATTCCAAGGGTTCCTCACTCTAGATGGTGCTCTAAAGCCATAGGAGAGAGTATCCACACACACTGTTCTCTAATAGAAACTGTGCAAAACCAAGCATCCATTTGTACAGAAAGTCACTCTCCTGTTGAAGCCCCACATTGACCAAGGTTTCATCCAAACTGCTGCAGGCCTTTGTGGATGGAGAAACTGCAGTTTACTTGAAGGCTAGTTTCATGTTTTGTGTGTTTTCTATATCAAGACTGCTGTGGGATGAGATCCTCGCAAAGGTTGGCAAGCAACTTGTTTCTTTAGATAGAATCACTTTTCCCCAAAGAGTCTTGCCAGCAGTGAAGAAAAGTCAAGCAACAAGGGTGTTTGGTATGCATCTAAGAGGTCTCATGAATCCCGCTTGAATATGGGGTTATGAATGTTCTGCCATCAGGCTGCAAAGTGAATGTTGACACAAAGCCTCTGATCCTACAGCTTCCAAGCTGTGAAAGAGACACCCATGCCACACACTGCAACATTCTATAGTGAACTTTGCTCCAGAGAGGTTCTGCATAGGATTTATGGCTGAAGTGGGAGTAGGCCCTACACAGTTGTAGGTGATACTGGGACTTACCAGAGCCTAGCAGGGCCCAGGGAAAAACTGTTCAATTACTTCATGCTGGAGGCAAATTCGAATTTCTGTTTAAAGCAGAGAGACTTTTGGTATGACTTTCCAGGATGAATGCTAAGCACAATGTTTTTCTCTCTACAGCCCCAAGTTCCTCATTGGGGCTGACCAGCCTGGCAGTCAGAGACTCCCTAGTACTGCGTTCCTGAGGCAGTTTGAAAGCTGTGGAAATCTAGCTCTTCAGTGAACAGAGGCCTGCATTTAACATTGCTTTGCATACAAAGATGATTCCAAGGGCTCCTCTCTCTACAGGGTGCTCTGAAGCCACAGGAGAAACTACCCACACTCACTGTTCTCTAATGGAAACTGTGAAACCAAGCATCCATTTGTACAGAAAGTCACTCTCCTGTTGAAGCTCTACATTGACCAAGGTTTCATGGAAAGTGCTGTAGGACATTCTGGATGGAGAGCCTGAAGCTCACATGGAGGCTATTGGTCCAATTTCACTCACCGTCGAATTAGAGTGCTGTGGGATGAGGTTCTAGCAAGGAATGGCAAGCACCCCGTTTCTTTCAATTAGACTCACATGTTCTCAGGAACACTTACCAACAGTGGAGAGAAGATGGGCAACAAGGGTGATTTCCATGCAGCCTGGAGACCACAACTGTCCTGCTTCCTTTTGTGTAAATAACTGCTACTCCCAGGAGGCTCCAATATCAAAGTGGTCACACTGCCTCTATATCTGCAGTTTCCAAACCATGATAAGACACACAGGCCACACACTGAGCCCTTCCATGAATAAATTTTGCTCCACAGAGGGTCTGCATGCCATGTATGGCCTAAGCGAGTGAAGGCCCTAGGAAGTCTAGGGGACCCTGGGACTTGCCATTGCCTCGTAGTGCTCAGGGAAAACATGTCCATTTTCTTCAGGTTGGATGCAAATTCGAGTTTCTGCTTCAGGTAAAAGAGGTCAGGTAGGAGAGCCCAGGGTGAAGGCAAAGCACAGAGTTTTTTCCATGCAGCTCCAGTTTCCTCACCTGGGCCAACAAGCATGGAAGGAAAAGCCTCCCTACAACTGGACTCCTGAGGAAGTTTCAAAGCAGAGGGAACTCTGACTACACAAGCTAGAGTGCCCTGCTTAGGCCTTCCCTCTGACAACCAAGTCAATCCCAAGGGCCTATGGGTTGGAGCTGCTTTAAAGGGACAAGAGTGACTTTGGGCACACAGTGTTCCCCCATGGAAAATGGTGCTGAACCGAGCATAAATTTCCTCTTGCAAGGTTTCTTAACATTAAAATACTACATTGAATAAGGTTTCATGGACACTGCTGCAGGCCTTTCTGGACGGAAAAATTGCAGCTTACTTAGAGGCTACTGGTAAATTTTCATGAGTCTTCTAGGTAAAGAGGATAAGCTGCTAGGAAGGGGTTGCAAGCACCTTGTTCTCTTGGAATACACTCAGTCTTCACCAAAGAGGCTTGCCAGCAGTGAAGAAAAGTCAAACAACAATGGTGTATGTCATGCAGATAAGATGCTGCATGAATCCTGGTTGAAAATGGACTAATGACTATTTGGCCCTCAGGCCCCAATATGAACATTGACACACAGCCTCCATATCTGCAGCTTCCAAGCATGAAAGAGACAAAAATGCTACACAATGGGACCACCTCTAATGAACTTTGCTCTGTAGAGACTGCATAGTGTGTAAGTCATAAGCGGGAGCAGTTGCTAGGTAGGCCTGGGTGACAGTGAGACTTGCCAGGCCCTAGCAGTGCTCAGGGAAAAGCTGTACTTTTTCTTCAGGCTGGATGCAATTCAAGGCTCTGCTTGAGGTAGAGACAGGTCAGGTAGCAGATCCCTGGTTGAAGGCAAAGCACAGAGTTGTTCTGTGCTGCTTCGATTTCCACACCCAGGCTGAGAAGCATGGAAGGAAAAGCCTCTCTAGAACTGGGTACCTGAGCAAGTTTCAGAGCAGGGGGAAGTCTGGTTCTATAAGCAAGAGAGCCCTGCTTAGGCCTTCACTCTTGCAATAAGGGTGATCCCAAGTACCTGTGGGTTGGAGGATGCTATTAAGACACTGGAGAGATTTTCAGCAAATAGTGTTCCCCCATGGAAAATGGTGTAGACCAGAGAGTCCGTTTCCTCCTGCAAGGCATTGTAGCATGAAAGCAGTCCATTGACTAAGATTTCATGGAAACTGCTTTAGGCATTTCTGCATGGAAAAACTGTGGCTAACTTGGAGGCTAGTAGTGAAGTTTAGTTTGTCCTCTAGATCAGGAGTGTTGTAGGATGAGATCTTGGCAAGGGATTGCAAGCAACTTGTTTCTTTGGAATAGACTCACTTTTCCCCAAAGAGGCTTGCCAGCAGTGAAGAAAAGTCTAGCAGCAATGGTGTTTGGCATGCAGCTAAGAGGCCACATGAATCATGCTTGAAAATGGGGTTATGACTGTTTTGCCATCAGTCCCTATTGTGAAAGTTGACACACAGCCTCTGATTCTGCAGCTTCAGAGCAGTGAAAGAGTCACACGTGCCACACAGTGCAATGTTGTATAATGAACATTGCTCAGAGAGGTTCTGCATGGGGTGTATGCCCTAAGCAGGAGCAGGGCCTAGGTAGGCCTAGGTGACAGTGGGACTTGCCAGGGCCTAGCAGGGCTCAGGGGGGAAACTGTTAGCTTGCTTCATGCTGGAGGCAAGTTCCAGTTTCTGCTTAAGGTAAAGAGACTTCTCTTAGGACTTCCCAGGATGAATGGTAAGCACATTGTTTTTCTCAGTGCAGCTCCACATTCCTCAATTGGGTCGATCAGCCTGGCAGTCAGAGACTCCCTAGAACTGTTTTCCTGGGGCAGTTTGAAAGTTGGGAATGTCTAGCTCTCCAAGGAAGACAGGCCTGTGTTTACCATAGCTTTAAATACAAATGTGATTCCAAGGGTTCCTCACTCTAGATGGTGCTCTAAAGCCATAGGAGAGAGTATCCACACACACTGTTCTCTAATAGAAACTGTGCAAAACCAAGCATCCATTTGTACAGAAAGGCACTCTCCTGTTGAAGCCCCACCTTGACCACGGTTTCATCCAAACTGCTGCAGGCCTTTCTGGATGGAGAAACTGCAGTTTACTTGAAGGCTAGTTTCATGTTTTGTGTGTTTTCTATATCAAGACTGTTGTGGGATGAGATCCTCGCAAAGGATGGCAAGCAACTTGTTTCTTTAGATAGAATCACTTTTCCCCAAAGAGGCTTGCCAGCAGTGAAGAAAAGTCAAGCAACAAGGGTGTTTGGTATGCATCTAAGAGGTCTCATGAATCCCGCTTGAGTACGGGGTTATGAATGTTCTGCCATCAGGCTGCAAAGTGAATGTTGACACAAAGCCTCTGATCCTACAGCTTCCAAGCTGTGAAAGAGACACCCATGCCACACACTGCAACATTCTACAGTGAACTTTGCTCCAGAGAGGTTCTGCATAGGATTTATGGCTGAAGTGGGAGTAGGCCCTACACAGTTGTAGGTGATACTGGGACTTACCAGAGCCTAGCAGGGCCCAGGGAAAAACTGTTCAATTACTTCATGCTGGAGGCAAATTCGAATTTCTGTTTAAAGCAGAGAGACTTTTGGTATGACTTTCCAGGATGAATGCTAAGCACAATGTTTTTCTCTCTACAGCCCCAAGTTCCTCATTGGGGCTGACCAGCCTGGCAGTCAGAGACTCCCTAGTACTGCGTTCCTGAGGCAGTTTGAAAGCTGTGGAAATCTAGCTCTTCAGTGAACAGAGGCCTGCATTTAACATTGCTTTGCATACAAAGATGATTCCAAGGGCTCCTCTCTCTACAGGGTGCTCTGAAGCCACAGGAGAAACTACCCACACTCACTGTTCTCTAATGGAAACTGTGAAACCAAGCATCCATTTGTACAGAAAGTCACTCTCCTGTTGAAGCTCTACATTGACCAAGGTTTCATGGAAAGTGCTGTAGGACATTCTGGATGGAGAG
The DNA here is from genome assembly GCF_030028045.1 of Hippopotamus amphibius kiboko. Classification (NCBI taxonomy): domain Eukaryota; kingdom Metazoa; phylum Chordata; class Mammalia; order Artiodactyla; family Hippopotamidae; genus Hippopotamus; species Hippopotamus amphibius. The sequence continues at coordinate 141,097,353 of NC_080189.1, read as the reverse complement.
CCTGAAGCTCACATGGAGGCTATTGGTCAAATTTCACTCACCGTCGAATTAGAGTGCTGTGGGATGAGGTTCTAGCAAGGAATGGCAAGCACCCCGTTTCTTTCAATTAGACTCACATGTTCTCAGGAACACTTACCAACAGTGGAGAGAAGATGGGCAACAAGGGTGATTTCCATGCAGCCTGGAGACCACAACTGTCCTGCTTCCTTTTGTGTAAATAACTGCTACACCCAGGAGGCTCCAATATCAAAGTGGTCACACTGCCTCTATATCTGCAGTTTCCAAACCATGATAAGACACACAGGCCACACACTGAGCCCTTCCATGAATAAATTTTGCTCCACAGAGGGTCTGCATGCCATGTATGGCCTAAGCGAGTGAAGGCCCTAGGAAGTCTAGGGGACCCTGGGACTTGCCATTGCCTCGTAGTGCTCAGGGAAAACATGTCCATTTTCTTCAGGTTGGATGCAAATTCGAGTTTCTGCTTCAGGTAAAAGAGGTCAGGTAGGAGAGCCCAGGGTGAAGGCAAAGCACAGAGTTTTTTCCATGCAGCTCCAGTTTCCTCACCTGGGCCAACAAGCATGGAAGGAAAAGCCTCCCTACAACTGGATTCCTGAGGAAGTTTCAAAGCAGAGGGAACTCTGACTACACAAGCTAGAGTGCCCTGCTTAGGCCTTCCCTCTGACAACCAAGTCAATCCCAAGGGCCTATGGGTTGGAGCTGCTTTAAAGGGACAAGAGTGACTTTGGGCACACAGTGTTCCCCCATGGAAAATGGTGCTGAACCGAGCATAAATTTCCTCTTGCAAGGTTTCTTAACATTAAAATACTACATTGAATAAGGTTTCATGGACACTGCTGCAGGCCTTTCTGGACGGAAAAATTGCAGCTTACTTAGAGGCTACTGGTAAATTTTCATGAGTCTTCTAGGTAAAGAGGATAAGCTGCTAGGAAGGGGTTGCAAGCACCTTGTTCTCTTGGAATACACTCAGTCTTCACCAAAGAGGCTTGCCAGCAGTGAAGAAAAGTCAAACAACAATGGTGTATGTCATGCAGATAAGATGCTGCATGAATCCTGGTTGAAAATGGACTAATGACTATTTGGCCCTCAGGCCCCAGTATGAACATTGACACACAGCCTCCATATCTGCAGCTTCCAAGCATGAAAGAGACAAAAATGCTACACAATGGGACCACCTCTAATGAACTTTGCTCTGTAGAGACTGCATAGTGTGTAAGTCATAAGCGGGAGCAGTTGCTAGGTAGGCCTGGGTGACAGTGAGACTTGCCAGGCCCTAGCAGTGCTCAGGGAAAAGCTGTACTTTTTCTTCAGGCTGGATGCAATTCAAGGCTCTGCTTGAGGTAGAGACAGGTCAGGTAGCAGATCCCTGGTTGAAGGCAAAGCACAGAGTTGTTCTGTGCTGCTTCGATTTCCACACCCAGGCTGAGAAGCATGGAAGGAAAAGCCTCTCTAGAACTGGGTACCTGAGCAAGTTTCAGAGCAGGGGGAAGTCTGGTTCTATAAGCAAGAGAGCCCTGCTTAGGCCTTCACTCTTGCAATAAGGGTGATCCCAAGTACCTGTGGGTTGGAGGATGCTATTAAGACACTGGAGAGATTTTCAGCAAATAGTGTTCCCCCATGGAAAATGGTGTAGACCAGAGAGTCCGTTTCCTCCTGCAAGGCATTGTAGCATGAAAGCAGTCCATTGACTAAGATTTCATGGAAACTGCTTTAGGCATTTCTGCATGGAAAAACTGTGGCTAACTTGGAGGCTAGTAGTGAAGTTTAGTTTGTCCTGTAGATCAGGAGTGTTGTAGGATGAGATCTTGGCAAGGGATTGCAAGCAACTTGTTTCTTTGGAATAGACTCACTTTTCCCCAAAGAGGCTTGCCAGCAGTGAAGAAAAGTCTAGCAGCAATGGTGTTTGGCATGCAGCTAAGAGGCCACATGAATCATGCTTGAAAATGGGGTTATGACTGTTTTGCCATCAGTCCCTATTGTGAAAGTTGACACACAGCCTCTGATTCTGCAGCTTCAGAGCAGTGAAAGAGTCACACGTGCCACACAGTGCAATGTTGTATAATGAACATTGCTCAGAGAGGTTCTGCATGGGGTGTATGCCCTAAGCAGGAGCAGGGCCTAGGTAGGCCTAGGTGACAGTGGGACTTGCCAGGGCCTAGCAGGGCTCAGGGGGAAACTGTTAGCTTGCTTCATGCTGGAGGCAAGTTCCAGTTTCTGCTTAAGGTAAAGAGACTTCTCTTAGGACTTCCCAGGATGAATGGTAAGCACATTGTTTTTCTCAGTGCAGCTCCACATTCCTCAATGGGGTCGATCAGCCTGGCAGTCAGAGACTCCCTAGAACTGTTTTCCTGGGGCAGTTTGAAAGTTGGGAATGTCTAGCTCTCCAAGGAAGACAGGCCTGTGTTTACCATAGCTTTAAATACAAATGTGATTCCAAGGGTTCCTCACTCTAGATGGTGCTCTAAAGCCATAGGAGAGAGTATCCACACACACTGTTCTCTAATAGAAACTGTGCAAAACCAAGCATCCATTTGTACAGAAAGGCACTCTCCTGTTGAAGCCCCACGTTGACCAAGGTTTCATCCAAACTGCTGCAGGCCTTTCTGGATGGAGAAACTGCAGTTTACTTGAAGGCTAGTTTCATGTTTTGTGTGTTTTCTATATCAAGACTGTTGTGGGATGAGATCCTCGCAAAGGATGGCAAGCAACTTGTTTCTTTAGATAGAATCACTTTTCCCCAAAGAGGCTTGCCAGCAGTGAAGAAAAGTCAAGCAACAAGGGTGTTTGGTATGCATCTAAGAGGTCTCATGAATCCCGCTTGAGTACGGGGTTATGAATGTTCTGCCATCAGGCTGCAAAGTGAATGTTGACACAAAGCCTCTGATCCTACAGCTTCCAAGCTGTGAAAGAGACACCCATGCCACACACTGCAACATTCTACAGTGAACTTTGCTCCAGAGAGGTTCTGCATAGGATTTATGGCTGAAGTGGGAGTAGGCCCTACACAGTTGTAGGTGATACTGGGACTTACCAGAGCCTAGCAGGGCCCAGGGAAAAACTGTTCAATTACTTCATGCTGGAGGCAAATTCGAATTTCTGTTTAAAGCAGAGAGACTTTTGGTATGACTTTCCAGGATGAATGCTAAGCACAATGTTTTTCTCTCTACAGCCCCAAGTTCCTCATTGGGGCTGACCAGCCTGGCAGTCAGAGACTCCCTAGTACTGCGTTCCTGAGGCAGTTTGAAAGCTGTGGAAATCTAGCTCTTCAGTGAACAGAGGCCTGCATTTAACATTGCTTTGCATACAAAGATGATTCCAAGGGCTCCTCTCTCTACAGGGTGCTCTGAAGCCACAGGAGAAACTACCCACACTCACTGTTCTCTAATGGAAACTGTGAAACCAAGCATCCATTTGTACAGAAAGTCACTCTCCTGTTGAAGCACTACATTGACCAAGGTTTCATGGAAAGTGCTGTAGGACATTCTGGATGGAGAGCCTGAAGCTCACATGGAGGCTATTGGTCAAATTTCACTCACCGTCGAATTAGAGTGCTGTGGGATGAGGTTCTAGCAAGGAATGGCAAGCACCCCGTTTCTTTCAATTAGACTCACATGTTCTCAGGAACACTTACCAACAGTGGAGAGAAGATGGGCAACAAGGGTGATTTCCATGCAGCCTGGAGACCACAACTGTCCTGCTTCCTTTTGTGTAAATAACTGCTACTCCCAGGAGGCTCCAATATCAAAGTGGTCACACTGCCTCTATATCTGCAGTTTCCAAACCATGAGAAGACACACAGGCCACACACTGAGCCCTTCCATGAATAAATTTTGCTCCACAGAGGGTCTGCATGCCATGTATGGCCTAAGCGAGTGAAGGCCCTAGGAAGTCTAGGGGACCCTGGGACTTGCCATTGCCTCGTAGTGCTCAGGGAAAACATGTCCATTTTCTTCAGGTTGGATGCAAATTCGAGTTTCTGCTTCAGGTAAAAGAGGTCAGGTAGGAGAGCCCAGGGTGAAGGCAAAGCACAGAGTTTTTTCCATGCAGCTCCAGTTTCCTCACCTGGGCCAACAAGCATGGAAGGAAAAGCCTCCCTACAACTGGATTCCTGAGGAAGTTTCAAAGCAGAGGGAACTCTGACTACACAAGCTAGAGTGCCCTGCTTAGGCCTTCCCTCTGACAACCAAGTCAATCCCAAGGGCCTATGGGTTGGAGCTGCTTTAAAGGGACAAGAGTGACTTTGGGCACACAGTGTTCCCCCATGGAAAATGGTGCTGAACCGAGCATAAATTTCCTCTTGCAAGGTTTCTTAACATTAAAATACTACATTGAATAAGGTTTCATGGACACTGCTGCAGGCCTTTCTGGACGGAAAAATTGCAGCTTACTTAGAGGCTACTGGTAAATTTTCATGAGTCTTCTAGGTAAAGAGGATAAGCTGCTAGGAAGGGGTTGCAAGCACCTTGTTCTCTTGGAATACACTCAGTCTTCACCAAAGAGGCTTGCCAGCAGTGAAGAAAAGTCAAACAACAATGGTGTATGTCATGCAGATAAGATGCTGCATGAATCCTGGTTGAAAATGGACTAATGACTATTTGGCCCTCAGGCCCCAATATGAACATTGACACACAGCCTCCATATCTGCAGCTTCCAAGCATGAAAGAGACAAAAATGCTACACAATGGGACCACCTCTAATGAACTTTGCTCTGTAGAGACTGCATAGTGTGTAAGTCATAAGCGGGAGCAGTTGCTAGGTAGGCCTGGGTGACAGTGAGACTTGCCAGGCCCTAGCAGTGCTCAGGGAAAAGCTGTACTTTTTCTTCAGGCTGGATGCAATTCAAGGCTCTGCTTGAGGTAGAGACAGGTCAGGTAGCAGATCCCTGGTTGAAGGCAAAGCACAGAGTTGTTCTGTGCTGCTTCGATTTCCACACCCAGGCTGAGAAGCATGGAAGGAAAAGCCTCTCTAGAACTGGGTACCTGAGCAAGTTTCAGAGCAGGGGGAAGTCTGGTTCTATAAGCAAGAGAGCCCTGCTTAGGCCTTCACTCTTGCAATAAGGGTGATCCCAAGTACCTGTGGGTTGGAGGATGCTATTAAGACACTGGAGAGATTTTCAGCAAATAGTGTTCCCCCATGGAAAATGGTGTAGACCAGAGAGTCCGTTTCCTCCTGCAAGGCATTGTAGCATGAAAGCAGTCCATTGACTAAGATTTCATGGAAACTGCTTTAGGCATTTCTGCATGGAAAAACTGTGGCTAACTTGGAGGCTAGTAGTGAAGTTTAGTTTGTCCTCTAGATCAGGAGTGTTGTAGGATGAGATCTTGGCAAGGGATTGCAAGCAACTTGTTTCTTTGGAATAGACTCACTTTTCCCCAAAGAGGCTTGCCAGCAGTGAAGAAAAGTCTAGCAGCAATGGTGTTTGGCATGCAGCTAAGAGGCCACATGAATCATGCTTGAAAATGGGGTTATGACTGTTTTGCCATCAGTCCCTATTGTGAAAGTTGACACACAGCCTCTGATTCTGCAGCTTCAGAGCAGTGAAAGAGTCACACGTGCCACACAGTGCAATGTTGTATAATGAACATTGCTCAGAGAGGTTCTGCATGGGGTGTATGCCCTAAGCAGGAGCAGGGCCTAGGTAGGCCTAGGTGACAGTGGGACTTGCCAGGGCCTAGCAGGGCTCAGGGGGAAACTGTTAGCTTGCTTCATGCTGGAGGCAAGTTCCAGTTTCTGCTTAAGGTAAAGAGACTTCTCTTAGGACTTCCCAGGATGAATGGTAAGCACATTGTTTTTCTCAGTGCAGCTCCACATTCCTCAATGGGGTCGATCAGCCTGGCAGTCAGAGACTCCCTAGAACTGTTTTCCTGGGGCAGTTTGAAAGTTGGGAATGTCTAGCTCTCCAAGGAAGACAGGCCTGTGTTTACCATAGCTTTAAATACAAATGTGATTCCAAGGGTTCCTCACTCTAGATGGTGCTCTAAAGCCATAGGAGAGAGTATCCACACACACTGTTCTCTAATAGAAACTGTGCAAAACCAAGCATCCATTTGTACAGAAAGGCACTCTCCTGTTGAAGCCCCACGTTGACCAAGGTTTCATCCAAACTGCTGCAGGCCTTTCTGGATGGAGAAACTGCAGTTTACTTGAAGGCTAGTTTCATGTTTTGTGTGTTTTCTATATCAAGACTGTTGTGGGATGAGATCCTCGCAAAGGATGGCAAGCAACTTGTTTCTTTAGATAGAATCACTTTTCCCCAAAGAGGCTTGCCAGCAGTGAAGAAAAGTCAAGCAACAAGGGTGTTTGGTATGCATCTAAGAGGTCTCATGAATCCCGCTTGAGTACGGGGTTATGAATGTTCTGCCATCAGGCTGCAAAGTGAATGTTGACACAAAGCCTCTGATCCTACAGCTTCCAAGCTGTGAAAGAGACACCCATGCCACACACTGCAACATTCTACAGTGAACTTTGCTCCAGAGAGGTTCTGCATAGGATTTATGGCTGAAGTGGGAGTAGGCCCTACACAGTTGTAGGTGATACTGGGACTTACCAGAGCCTAGCAGGGCCCAGGGAAAAACTGTTCAATTACTTCATGCTGGAGGCAAATTCGAATTTCTGTTTAAAGCAGAGAGACTTTTGGTATGACTTTCCAGGATGAATGCTAAGCACAATGTTTTTCTCTCTACAGCCCCAAGTTCCTCATTGGGGCTGACCAGCCTGGCAGTCAGAGACTCCCTAGTACTGCGTTCCTGAGGCAGTTTGAAAGCTGTGGAAATCTAGCTCTTCAGTGAACAGAGGCCTGCATTTAACATTGCTTTGCATACAAAGATGATTCCAAGGGCTCCTCTCTCTACAGGGTGCTCTGAAGCCACAGGAGAAACTACCCACACTCACTGTTCTCTAATGGAAACTGTGAAACCAAGCATCCATTTGTACAGAAAGTCACTCTCCTGTTGAAGCACTACATTGACCAAGGTTTCATGGAAAGTGCTGTAGGACATTCTGGATGGAGAGCCTGAAGCTCACATGGAGGCTATTGGTCAAATTTCACTCACCGTCGAATTAGAGTGCTGTGGGATGAGGTTCTAGCAAGGAATGGCAAGCACCCCGTTTCTTTCAATTAGACTCACATGTTCTCAGGAACACTTACCAACAGTGGAGAGAAGATGGGCAACAAGGGTGATTTCCATGCAGCCTGGAGACCACAACTGTCCTGCTTCCTTTTGTGTAAATAACTGCTACTCCCAGGAGGCTCCAATATCAAAGTGGTCACACTGCCTCTATATCTGCAGTTTCCAAACCATGATAAGACACACAGGCCACACACTGAGCCCTTCCATGAATAAATTTTGCTCCACAGAGGGTCTGCATGCCATGTATGGCCTAAGCGAGTGAAGGCCCTAGGAAGTCGAGGGGACCCTGGGACTTGCCATTGCCTCGTAGTGCTCAGGGAAAACATGTCCATTTTCTTCAGGTTGGATGCAAATTCGAGTTTCTGCTTCAGGTAAAAGAGGTCAGGTAGGAGAGCCCAGGGTGAAGGCAAAGCACAGAGTTTTTTCCATGCAGCTCCAGTTTCCTCACCTGGGCCAACAAGCATGGAAGGAAAAGCCTCCCTACAACTGGATTCCTGAGGAAGTTTCAAAGCAGAGGGAACTCTGACTACACAAGCTAGAGTGCCCTGCTTAGGCCTTCCCTCTGACAACCAAGTCAATCCCAAGGGCCTATGGGTTGGAGCTGCTTTAAAGGGACAAGAGTGACTTTGGGCACACAGTGTTCCCCCATGGAAAATGGTGCTGAACCGAGCATAAATTTCCTCTTGCAAGGTTTCTTAACATTAAAATACTACATTGAATAAGGTTTCATGGACACTGCTGCAGGCCTTTCTGGACGGAAAAATTGCAGCTTACTTAGAGGCTACTGGTAAATTTTCATGAGTCTTCTAGGTAAAGAGGATAAGCTGCTAGGAAGGGGTTGCAAGCACCTTGTTCTCTTGGAATACACTCAGTCTTCACCAAAGAGGCTTGCCAGCAGTGAAGAAAAGTCAAACAACAATGGTGTATGTCATGCAGATAAGATGCTGCATGAATCCTGGTTGAAAATGGACTAATGACTATTTGGCCCTCAGGCCCCAATATGAACATTGACACACAGCCTCCATATCTGCAGCTTCCAAGCATGAAAGAGACAAAAATGCTACACAATGGGACCACCTCTAATGAACTTTGCTCTGTAGAGACTGCATAGTGTGTAAGTCATAAGCGGGAGCAGTTGCTAGGTAGGCCTGGGTGACAGTGAGACTTGCCAGGCCCTAGCAGTGCTCAGGGAAAAGCTGTACTTTTTCTTCAGGCTGGATGCAATTCAAGGCTCTGCTTGAGGTAGAGACAGGTCAGGTAGCAGATCCCTGGTTGAAGGCAAAGCACAGAGTTGTTCTGTGCTGCTTCGATTTCCACACCCAGGCTGAGAAGCATGGAAGGAAAAGCCTCTCTAGAACTGGGTACCTGAGCAAGTTTCAGAGCAGGGGGAAGTCTGGTTCTATAAGCAAGAGAGCCCTGCTTAGGCCTTCACTCTTGCAATAAGGGTGATCCCAAGTACCTGTGGGTTGGAGGATGCTATTAAGACACTGGAGAGATTTTCAGCAAATAGTGTTCCCCCATGGAAAATGGTGTAGACCAGAGAGTCCGTTTCCTCCTGCAAGGCATTGTAGCATGAAAGCAGTCCATTGACTAAGATTTCATGGAAACTGCTTTAGGCATTTCTGCATGGAAAAACTGTGGCTAACTTGGAGGCTAGTAGTGAAGTTTAGTTTGTCCTCTAGATCAGGAGTGTTGTAGGATGAGATCTTGGCAAGGGATTGCAAGCAACTTGTTTCTTTGGAATAGACTCACTTTTCCCCAAAGAGGCTTGCCAGCAGTGAAGAAAAGTCTAGCAGCAATGGTGTTTGGCATGCAGCTAAGAGGCCACATGAATCATGCTTGAAAATGGGGTTATGACTGTTTTGCCATCAGTCCCTATTGTGAAAGTTGACACACAGCCTCTGATTCTGCAGCTTCAGAGCAGTGAAAGAGTCACACGTGCCACACAGTGCAATGTTGTATAATGAACATTGCTCAGAGAGGTTCTGCATGGGGTGTATGCCCTAAGCAGGAGCAGGGCCTAGGTAGGCCTAGGTGACAGTGGGACTTGCCAGGGCCTAGCAGGGCTCAGGGGGAAACTGTTAGCTTGCTTCATGCTGGAGGCAAGTTCCAGTTTCTGCTTAAGGTAAAGAGACTTCTCTTAGGACTTCCCAGGATGAATGGTAAGCACATTGTTTTTCTCAGTGCAGCTCCACATTCCTCAATGGGGTCGATCAGCCTGGCAGTCAGAGACTCCCTAGAACTGTTTTCCTGGGGCAGTTTGAAAGTTGGGAATGTCTAGCTCTCCAAGGAAGACAGGCCTGTGTTTACCATAGCTTTCAATACAAATGTGATTCCAAGGGTTCCTCACTCTAGATGGTGCTCTAAAGCCATAGGAGAGAGTATCCACACACACTGTTCTCTAATAGAAACTGTGCAAAACCAAGCATCCATTTGTACAGAAAGGCACTCTCCTGTTGAAGCCCCACGTTGACCAAGGTTTCATCCAAACTGCTGCAGGCCTTTCTGGATGGAGACACTGCAGTTTACTTGAAGGCTAGTTTCATGTTTTGTGTGTTTTCTATATCAGGACTGTTGTGGGATGAGATCCTCGCAAAGGATGGCAAGCAACTTGTTTCTTTAGATAGAATCACTTTTCCCCAAAGAGGCTTGCCAGCAGTGAAGAAAAGTCAAGCAACAAGGGTGTTTGGTATGCATCTAAGAGGTCTCATGAATCCCGCTTGAGTACGGGGTTATGAATGTTCTGCCATCAGGCTGCAAAATGAATGTTGACACAAAGCCTCTGATCCTACAGCTTCCAAGCTGTGAAAGAGACACCCATGCCACACACTGCAACATTCTACAGTGAACTTTGCTCCAGAGAGGTTCTGCATAGGATTTATGGCTGAAGTGGGAGTAGGCCCTACACAGTTGTAGGTGATACTGGGACTTACCAGAGCCTAGCAGGGCCCAGGGAAAAACTGTTCAATTACTTCATGCTGGAGGCAAATTCGAATTTCTGTTTAAAGCAGAGAGACTTTTGGTATGACTTTCCAGGATGAATGCTAAGCACAATGTTTTTCTCTCTACAGCCCCAAGTTCCTCATTGGGGCTGACCAGCCTGGCAGTCAGAGACTCCCTAGTACTGCGTTCCTGAGGCAGTTTGAAAGCTGTGGAAATCTAGCTCTTCAGTGAACAGAGGCCTGCATTTAACATTGCTTTGCATACAAAGATGATTCCAAGGGCTCCTCTCTCTACAGGGTGCTCTGAAGCCACAGGAGAAACTACCCACACTCACTGTTCTCTAATGGAAACTGTGAAACCAAGCATCCATTTGTACAGAAAGTCACTCTCCTGTTGAAGCACTACATTGACCAAGGTTTCATGGAAAGTGCTGTAGGACATTCTGGATGGAGAGCCTGAAGCTCACATGGAGGCTATTGGTCAAATTTCACTCACCGTCGAATTAGAGTGCTGTGGGATGAGGTTCTAGCAAGGAATGGCAAGCACCCCGTTTCTTTCAATTAGACTCACATGTTCTCAGGAACACTTACCAACAGTGGAGAGAAGATGGGCAACAAGGGTGATTTCCATGCAGCCTGGAGACCACAACTGTCCTGCTTCCTTTTGTGTAAATAACTGCTACTCCCAGGAGGCTCCAATATCAAAGTGGTCACACTGCCTCTATATCTGCAGTTTCCAAACCATGAGAAGACACACAGGCCACACACTGAGCCCTTCCATGAATAAATTTTGCTCCACAGAGGGTCTGCATGCCATGTATGGCCTAAGCGAGTGAAGGCCCTAGGAAGTCTAGGGGACCCTGGGACTTGCCATTGCCTCGTAGTGCTCAGGGAAAACATGTCCATTTTCTTCAGGTTGGATGCAAATTCGAGTTTCTGCTTCAGGTAAAAGAGGTCAGGTAGGAGAGCCCAGGGTGAAGGCAAAGCACAGAGTTTTTTCCATGCAGCTCCAGTTTCCTCACCTGGGCCAACAAGCATGGAAGGAAAAGCCTCCCTACAACTGGATTCCTGAGGAAGTTTCAAAGCAGAGGGAACTCTGACTACACAAGCTAGAGTGCCCTGCTTAGGCCTTCCCTCTGACAACCAAGTCAATCCCAAGGGCCTATGGGTTGGAGCTGCTTTAAAGGGACAAGAGTGACTTTGGGCACACAGTGTTCCCCCATGGAAAATGGTGCTGAACCGAGCATAAATTTCCTCTTGCAAGGTTTCTTAACATTAAAATACTACATTGAATAAGGTTTCATGGACACTGCTGCAGGCCTTTCTGGACGGAAAAATTGCAGCTTACTTAGAGGCTACTGGTAAATTTTCATGAGTCTTCTAGGTAAAGAGGATAAGCTGCTAGGAAGGGGTTGCAAGCACCTTGTTCTCTTGGAATACACTCAGTCTTCACCAAAGAGGCTTGCCAGCAGTGAAGAAAAGTCAAACAACAATGGTGTATGTCATGCAGATAAGATGCTGCATGAATCCTGGTTGAAAATGGACTAATGACTATTTGGCCCTCAGGCCCCAATATGAACATTGACACACAGCCTCCATATCTGCAGCTTCCAAGCATGAAAGAGACAAAAATGCTACACAATGGGACCACCTCTAATGAACTTTGCTCTGTAGAGACTGCATAGTGTGTAAGTCATAAGCGGGAGCAGTTGCTAGGTAGGCCTGGGTGACAGTGAGACTTGCCAGGCCCTAGCAGTGCTCAGGGAAAAGCTGTACTTTTTCTTCAGGCTGGATGCAATTCAAGGCTCTGCTTGAGGTAGAGACAGGTCAGGTAGCAGATCCCTGGTTGAAGGCAAAGCACAGAGTTGTTCTGTGCTGCTTCGATTTCCACACCCAGGCTGAGAAGCATGGAAGGAAAAGCCTCTCTAGAACTGGGTACCTGAGCAAGTTTCAGAGCAGGGGGAAGTCTGGTTCTATAAGCAAGAGAGCCCTGCTTAGGCCTTCACTCTTGCAATAAGGGTGATCCCAAGTACCTGTGGGTTGGAGGATGCTATTAAGACACTGGAGAGATTTTCAGCAAATAGTGTTCCCCCATGGAAAATGGTGTAGACCAGAGAGTCCGTTTCCTCCTGCAAGGCATTGTAGCATGAAAGCAGTCCATTGACTAAGATTTCATGGAAACTGCTTTAGGCATTTCTGCATGGAAAAACTGTGGCTAACTTGGAGGCTAGTAGTGAAGTTTAGTTTGTCCTCTAGATCAGGAGTGTTGTAGGATGAGATCTTGGCAAGGGATTGCAAGCAACTTGTTTCTTTGGAATAGACTCACTTTTCCCCAAAGAGGCTTGCCAGCAGTGAAGAAAAGTCTAGCAGCAATGGTGTTTGGCATGCAGCTAAGAGGCCACATGAATCATGCTTGAAAATGGGGTTATGACTGTTTTGCCATCAGTCCCTATTGTGAAAGTTGACACACAGCCTCTGATTCTGCAGCTTCAGAGCAGTGAAAGAGTCACACGTGCCACACAGTGCAATGTTGTATAATGAACATTGCTCAGAGAGGTTCTGCATGGGGTGTATGCCCTAAGCAGGAGCAGGGCCTAGGTAGGCCTAGGTGACAGTGGGACTTGCCAGGGCCTAGCAGGGCTCAGGGGGAAACTGTTAGCTTGCTTCATGCTGGAGGCAAGTTCCAGTTTCTGCTTAAGGTAAAGAGACTTCTCTTAGGACTTCCCAGGATGAATGGTAAGCACATTGTTTTTCTCAGTGCAGCTCCACATTCCTCAATGGGGTCGATCAGCCTGGCAGTCAGAGACTCCCTAGAACTGTTTTCCTGGGGCAGTTTGAAAGTTGGGAATGTCTAGCTCTCCAAGGAAGACAGGCCTGTGTTTACCATAGCTTTCAATACAAATGTGATTCCAAGGGTTCCTCACTCTAGATGGTGCTCTAAAGCCATAGGAGAGAGTATCCACACACACTGTTCTCTAATAGAAACTGTGCAAAACCAAGCATCCATTTGTACAGAAAGGCACTCTCCTGTTGAAGCCCCACGTTGACCAAGGTTTCATCCAAACTGCTGCAGGCCTTTCTGGATGGAGACACTGCAGTTTACTTGAAGGCTAGTTTCATGTTTTGTGTGTTTTCTATATCAGGACTGTTGTGGGATGAGATCCTCGCAAAGGATGGCAAGCAACTTGTTTCTTTAGATAGAATCACTTTTCCCCAAAGAGGCTTGCCAGCAGTGAAGAAAAGTCAAGCAACAAGGGTGTTTGGTATGCATCTAAGAGGTCTCATGAATCCCGCTTGAGTACGGGGTTATGAATGTTCTGCCATCAGGCTGCAAAGTGAATGTTGACACAAAGCCTCTGATCCTACAGCTTCCAAGCTGTGAAAGAGACACCCATGCCACACACTGCAACATTCTACAGTGAACTTTGCTCCAGAGAGGTTCTGCATAGGATTTATGGCTGAAGTGGGAGTAGGCCCTACACAGTTGTAGGTGATACTGGGACTTACCAGAGCCTAGCAGGGCCCAGGGAAAAACTGTTCAATTACTTCATGCTGGAGGCAAATTCGAATTTCTGTTTAAAGCAGAGAGACTTTTGGTATGACTTTCCAGGATGAATGCTAAGCACAATGTTTTTCTCTCTACAGCCCCAAGTTCCTCATTGGGGCTGACCAGCCTGGCAGTCAGAGACTCCCTAGTACTGCGTTCCTGAGGCAGTTTGAAAGCTGTGGAAATCTAGCTCTTCAGTGAACAGAGGCCTGCATTTAACATTGCTTTGCATACAAAGATGATTCCAAGGGCTCCTCTCTCTACAGGGTGCTCTGAAGCCACAGGAGAAACTACCCACACTCACTGTTCTCTAATGGAAACTGTGAAACCAAGCATCCATTTGTACAGAAAGTCACTCTCCTGTTGAAGCACTACATTGACCAAGGTTTCATGGAAAGTGCTGTAGGACATTCTGGATGGAGAGCCTGAAGCTCACATGGAGGCTATTGGTCAAATTTCACTCACCGTCGAATTAGAGTGCTGTGGGATGAGGTTCTAGCAAGGAATGGCAAGCACCCCGTTTCTTTCAATTAGACTCACATGTTCTCAGGAACACTTACCAACAGTGGAGAGAAGATGGGCAACAAGGGTGATTTCCATGCAGCCTGGAGACCACAACTGTCCTGCTTCCTTTTGTGTAAATAACTGCTACTCCCAGGAGGCTCCAATATCAAAGTGGTCACACTGCCTCTATATCTGCAGTTTCCAAACCATGATAAGACACACAGGCCACACACTGAGCCCTTCCATGAATAAATTTTGCTCCACAGAGGGTCTGCATGCCATGTATGGCCTAAGCGAGTGAAGGCCCTAGGAAGTCTAGGGGACCCTGGGACTTGCCATTGCCTCGTAGTGCTCAGGGAAAACATGTCCATTTTCTTCAGGTTGGATGCAAATTCGAGTTTCTGCTTCAGGTAAAAGAGGTCAGGTAGGAGAGCCCAGGGTGAAGGCAAAGCACAGAGTTTTTTCCATGCAGCTCCAGTTTCCTCACCTGGGCCAACAAGCATGGAAGGAAAAGCCTCCCTACAACTGGATTCCTGAGGAAGTTTCAAAGCAGAGGGAACTCTGACTACACAAGCTAGAGTGCCCTGCTTAGGCCTTCCCTCTGACAACCAAGTCAATCCCAAGGGCCTATGGGTTGGAGCTGCTTTAAAGGGACAAGAGTGACTTTGGGCACACAGTGTTCCCCCATGGAAAATGGTGCTGAACCGAGCATAAATTTCCTCTTGCAAGGTTTCTTAACATTAAAATACTACATTGAATAAGGTTTCATGGACACTGCTGCAGGCCTTTCTGGACGGAAAAATTGCAGCTTACTTAGAGGCTACTGGTAAATTTTCATGAGTCTTCTAGGTAAAGAGGATAAGCTGCTAGGAAGGGGTTGCAAGCACCTTGTTCTCTTGGAATACACTCAGTCTTCACCAAAGAGGCTTGCCAGCAGTGAAGAAAAGTCAAACAACAATGGTGTATGTCATGCAGATAAGATGCTGCATGAATCCTGGTTGAAAATGGACTAATGACTATTTGGCCCTCAGGCCCCAATATGAACATTGACACACAGCCTCCATATCTGCAGCTTCCAAGCATGAAAGAGACAAAAATGCTACACAATGGGACCACCTCTAATGAACTTTGCTCTGTAGAGACTGCATAGTGTGTAAGTCATAAGCGGGAGCAGTTGCTAGGTAGGCCTGGGTGACAGTGAGACTTGCCAGGCCCTAGCAGTGCTCAGGGAAAAGCTGTACTTTTTCTTCAGGCTGGATGCAATTCAAGGCTCTGCTTGAGGTAGAGACAGGTCAGGTAGCAGATCCCTGGTTGAAGGCAAAGCACAGAGTTGTTCTGTGCTGCTTCGATTTCCACACCCAGGCTGAGAAGCATGGAAGGAAAAGCCTCTCTAGAACTGGGTACCTGAGCAAGTTTCAGAGCAGGGGGAAGTCTGGTTCTATAAGCAAGAGAGCCCTGCTTAGGCCTTCACTCTTGCAATAAGGGTGATCCCAAGTACCTGTGGGTTGGAGGATGCTATTAAGACACTGGAGAGATTTTCAGCAAATAGTGTTCCCCCATGGAAAATGGTGTAGACCAGAGAGTCCGTTTCCTCCTGCAAGGCATTGTAGCATGAAAGCAGTCCATTGACTAAGATTTCATGGAAACTGCTTTAGGCATTTCTGCATGGAAAAACTGTGGCTAACTTGGAGGCTAGTAGTGAAGTTTAGTTTGTCCTCTAGATCAGGAGTGTTGTAGGATGAGATCTTGGCAAGGGATTGCAAGCAACTTGTTTCTTTGGAATAGACTCACTTTTCCCCAAAGAGGCTTGCCAGCAGTGAAGAAAAGTCTAGCAGCAATGGTGTTTGGCATGCAGCTAAGAGGCCACATGAATCATGCTTGAAAATGGGGTTATGACTGTTTTGCCATCAGTCCCTATTGTGAAAGTTGACACACAGCCTCTGATTCTGCAGCTTCAGAGCAGTGAAAGAGTCACACGTGCCACACAGTGCAATGTTGTATAATGAACATTGCTCAGAGAGGTTCTGCATGGGGTGTATGCCCTAAGCAGGAGCAGGGCCTAGGTAGGCCTAGGTGACAGTGGGACTTGCCAGGGCCTAGCAGGGCTCAGGGGGAAACTGTTAGCTTGCTTCATGCTGGAGGCAAGTTCCAGTTTCTGCTTAAGGTAAAGAGACTTCTCTTAGGACTTCCCAGGATGAATGGTAAGCACATTGTTTTTCTCAGTGCAGCTCCACATTCCTCAATGGGGTCGATCAGCCTGGCAGTCAGAGACTCCCTAGAACTGTTTTCCTGGGGCAGTTTGAAAGTTGGGAATGTCTAGCTCTCCAAGGAAGACAGGCCTGTGTTTACCATAGCTTTCAATACAAATGTGATTCCAAGGGTTCCTCACTCTAGATGGTGCTCTAAAGCCATAGGAGAGAGTATCCACACACACTGTTCTCTAATAGAAACTGTGCAAAACCAAGCATCCATTTGTACAGAAAGGCACTCTCCTGTTGAAGCCCCACGTTGACCAAGGTTTCATCCAAACTGCTGCAGGCCTTTCTGGATGGAGACACTGCAGTTTACTTGAAGGCTAGTTTCATGTTTTGTGTGTTTTCTATATCAGGACTGTTGTGGGATGAGATCCTCGCAAAGGATGGCAAGCAACTTGTTTCTTTAGATAGAATCACTTTTCCCCAAAGAGGCTTGCCAGCAGTGAAGAAAAGTCAAGCAACAAGGGTGTTTGGTATGCATCTAAGAGGTCTCATGAATCCCGCTTGAGTACGGGGTTATGAATGTTCTGCCATCAGGCTGCAAAGTGAATGTTGACACAAAGCCTCTGATCCTACAGCTTCCAAGCTGTGAAAGAGACACCCATGCCACACACTGCAACATTCTACAGTGAACTTTGCTCCAGAGAGGTTCTGCATAGGATTTATGGCTGAAGTGGGAGTAGGCCCTACACAGTTGTAGGTGATACTGGGACTTACCAGAGCCTAGCAGGGCCCAGGGAAAAACTGTTCAATTACTTCATGCTGGAGGCAAATTCGAATTTCTGTTTAAAGCAGAGAGACTTTTGGTATGACTTTCCAGGATGAATGCTAAGCACAATGTTTTTCTCTCTACAGCCCCAAGTTCCTCATTGGGGCTGACCAGCCTGGCAGTCAGAGACTCCCTAGTACTGCGTTCCTGAGGCAGTTTGAAAGCTGTGGAAATCTAGCTCTTCAGTGAACAGAGGCCTGCATTTAACATTGCTTTGCATACAAAGATGATTCCAAGGGCTCCTCTCTCTACAGGGTGCTCTGAAGCCACAGGAGAAACTACCCACACTCACTGTTCTCTAATGGAAACTGTGAAACCAAGCATCCATTTGTACAGAAAGTCACTCTCCTGTTGAAGCACTACATTGACCAAGGTTTCATGGAAAGTGCTGTAGGACATTCTGGATGGAGAGCCTGAAGCTCACATGGAGGCTATTGGTCAAATTTCACTCACCGTCGAATTAGAGTGCTGTGGGATGAGGTTCTAGCAAGGAATGGCAAGCACCCCGTTTCTTTCAATTAGACTCACATGTTCTCAGGAACACTTACCAACAGTGGAGAGAAGATGGGCAACAAGGGTGATTTCCATGCAGCCTGGAGACCACAACTGTCCTGCTTCCTTTTGTGTAAATAACTGCTACTCCCAGGAGGCTCCAATATCAAAGTGGTCACACTGCCTCTATATCTGCAGTTTCCAAACCATGAGAAGACACACAGGCCACACACTGAGCCCTTCCATGAATAAATTTTGCTCCACAGAGGGTCTGCATGCCATGTATGGCCTAAGCGAGTGAAGGCCCTAGGAAGTCTAGGGGACCCTGGGACTTGCCATTGCCTCGTAGTGCTCAGGGAAAACATGTCCATTTTCTTCAGGTTGGATGCAAATTCGAGTTTCTGCTTCAGGTAAAAGAGGTCAGGTAGGAGAGCCCAGGGTGAAGGCAAAGCACAGAGTTTTTTCCATGCAGCTCCAGTTTCCTCACCTGGGCCAACAAGCATGGAAGGAAAAGCCTCCCTACAACTGGATTCCTGAGGAAGTTTCAAAGCAGAGGGAACTCTGACTACACAAGCTAGAGTGCCCTGCTTAGGCCTTCCCTCTGACAACCAAGTCAATCCCAAGGGCCTATGGGTTGGAGCTGCTTTAAAGGGACAAGAGTGACTTTGGGCACACAGTGTTCCCCCATGGAAAATGGTGCTGAACCGAGCATAAATTTCCTCTTGCAAGGTTTCTTAACATTAAAATACTACATTGAATAAGGTTTCATGGACACTGCTGCAGGCCTTTCTGGACGGAAAAATTGCAGCTTACTTAGAGGCTACTGGTAAATTTTCATGAGTCTTCTAGGTAAAGAGGATAAGCTGCTAGGAAGGGGTTGCAAGCACCTTGTTCTCTTGGAATACACTCAGTCTTCACCAAAGAGGCTTGCCAGCAGTGAAGAAAAGTCAAACAACAATGGTGTATGTCATGCAGATAAGATGCTGCATGAATCCTGGTTGAAAATGGACTAATGACTATTTGGCCCTCAGGCCCCAATATGAACATTGACACACAGCCTCCATATCTGCAGCTTCCAAGCATGAAAGAGACAAAAATGCTACACAATGGGACCACCTCTAATGAACTTTGCTCTGTAGAGACTGCATAGTGTGTAAGTCATAAGCGGGAGCAGTTGCTAGGTAGGCCTGGGTGACAGTGAGACTTGCCAGGCCCTAGCAGTGCTCAGGGAAAAGCTGTACTTTTTCTTCAGGCTGGATGCAATTCAAGGCTCTGCTTGAGGTAGAGACAGGTCAGGTAGCAGATCCCTGGTTGAAGGCAAAGCACAGAGTTGTTCTGTGCTGCTTCGATTTCCACACCCAGGCTGAGAAGCATGGAAGGAAAAGCCTCTCTAGAACTGGGTACCTGAGCAAGTTTCAGAGCAGGGGGAAGTCTGGTTCTATAAGCAAGAGAGCCCTGCTTAGGCCTTCACTCTTGCAATAAGGGTGATCCCAAGTACCTGTGGGTTGGAGGATGCTATTAAGACACTGGAGAGATTTTCAGCAAATAGTGTTCCCCCATGGAAAATGGTGTAGACCAGAGAGTCCGTTTCCTCCTGCAAGGCATTGTAGCATGAAAGCAGTCCATTGACTAAGATTTCATGGAAACTGCTTTAGGCATTTCTGCATGGAAAAACTGTGGCTAACTTGGAGGCTAGTAGTGAAGTTTAGTTTGTCCTCTAGATCAGGAGTGTTGTAGGATGAGATCTTGGCAAGGGATTGCAAGCAACTTGTTTCTTTGGAATAGACTCACTTTTCCCCAAAGAGGCTTGCCAGCAGTGAAGAAAAGTCTAGCAGCAATGGTGTTTGGCATGCAGCTAAGAGGCCACATGAATCATGCTTGAAAATGGGGTTATGACTGTTTTGCCATCAGTCCCTATTGTGAAAGTTGACACACAGCCTCTGATTCTGCAGCTTCAGAGCAGTGAAAGAGTCACACGTGCCACACAGTGCAATGTTGTATAATGAACATTGCTCAGAGAGGTTCTGCATGGGGTGTATGCCCTAAGCAGGAGCAGGGCCTAGGTAGGCCTAGGTGACAGTGGGACTTGCCAGGGCCTAGCAGGGCTCAGGGGGAAACTGTTAGCTTGCTTCATGCTGGAGGCAAGTTCCAGTTTCTGCTTAAGGTAAAGAGACTTCTCTTAGGACTTCCCAGGATGAATGGTAAGCACATTGTTTTTCTCAGTGCAGCTCCACATTCCTCAATGGGGTCGATCAGCCTGGCAGTCAGAGACTCCCTAGAACTGTTTTCCTGGGGCAGTTTGAAAGTTGGGAATGTCTAGCTCTCCAAGGAAGACAGGCCTGTGTTTACCATAGCTTTCAATACAAATGTGATTCCAAGGGTTCCTCACTCTAGATGGTGCTCTAAAGCCATAGGAGAGAGTATCCACACACACTGTTCTCTAATAGAAACTGTGCAAAACCAAGCATCCATTTGTACAGAAAGGCACTCTCCTGTTGAAGCCCCACGTTGACCAAGGTTTCATCCAAACTGCTGCAGGCCTTTCTGGATGGAGACACTGCAGTTTACTTGAAGGCTAGTTTCATGTTTTGTGTGTTTTCTATATCAGGACTGTTGTGGGATGAGATCCTCGCAAAGGATGGCAAGCAACTTGTTTCTTTAGATAGAATCACTTTTCCCCAAAGAGGCTTGCCAGCAGTGAAGAAAAGTCAAGCAACAAGGGTGTTTGGTATGCATCTAAGAGGTCTCATGAATCCCGCTTGAGTACGGGGTTATGAATGTTCTGCCATCAGGCTGCAAAGTGAATGTTGACACAAAGCCTCTGATCCTACAGCTTCCAAGCTGTGAAAGAGACACCCATGCCACACACTGCAACATTCTACAGTGAACTTTGCTCCAGAGAGGTTCTGCATAGGATTTATGGCTGAAGTGGGAGTAGGCCCTACACAGTTGTAGGTGATACTGGGACTTACCAGAGCCTAGCAGGGCCCAGGGAAAAACTGTTCAATTACTTCATGCTGGAGGCAAATTCGAATTTCTGTTTAAAGCAGAGAGACTTTTGGTATGACTTTCCAGGATGAATGCTAAGCACAATGTTTTTCTCTCTACAGCCCCAAGTTCCTCATTGGGGCTGACCAGCCTGGCAGTCAGAGACTCCCTAGTACTGCGTTCCTGAGGCAGTTTGAAAGCTGTGGAAATCTAGCTCTTCAGTGAACAGAGGCCTGCATTTAACATTGCTTTGCATACAAAGATGATTCCAAGGGCTCCTCTCTCTACAGGGTGCTCTGAAGCCACAGGAGAAACTACCCACACTCACTGTTCTCTAATGGAAACTGTGAAACCAAGCATCCATTTGTACAGAAAGTCACTCTCCTGTTGAAGCACTACATTGACCAAGGTTTCATGGAAAGTGCTGTAGGACATTCTGGATGGAGAGCCTGAAGCTCACATGGAGGCTATTGGTCCAATTTCACTCACCGTCGAATTAGAGTGCTGTGGGATGAGGTTCTAGCAAGGAATGGCAAGCACCCCGTTTCTTTCAATTAGACTCACATGTTCTCAGGAACACTTACCAACAGTGGAGAGAAGATGGGCAACAAGGGTGATTTCCATGCAGCCTGGAGACCACAACTGTCCTGCTTCCTTTTGTGTAAATAACTGCTACTCCCAGGAGGCTCCAATATCAAAGTGGTCACACTGCCTCTATATCTGCAGTTTCCAAACCATGAGAAGACACACAGGCCACACACTGAGCCCTTCCATGAATAAATTTTGCTCCACAGAGGGTCTGCATGCCATGTATGGCCTAAGCGAGTGAAGGCCCTAGGAAGTCTAGGGGACCCTGGGACTTGCCATTGCCTCGTAGTGCTCAGGGAAAACATGTCCATTTTCTTCAGGTTGGATGCAAATTCGAGTTTCTGCTTCAGGTAAAAGAGGTCAGGTAGGAGAGCCCAGGGTGAAGGCAAAGCACAGAGTTTTTTCCATGCAGCTCCAGTTTCCTCACCTGGGCCAACAAGCATGGAAGGAAAAGCCTCCCTACAACTGGATTCCTGAGGAAGTTTCAAAGCAGAGGGAACTCTGACTACACAAGCTAGAGTGCCCTGCTTAGGCCTTCCCTCTGACAACCAAGTCAATCCCAAGGGCCTATGGGTTGGAGCTGCTTTAAAGGGACAAGAGTGACTTTGGGCACACAGTGTTCCCCCATGGAAAATGGTGCTGAACCGAGCATAAATTTCCTCTTGCAAGGTTTCTTAACATTAAAATACTACATTGAATAAGGTTTCATGGACACTGCTGCAGGCCTTTCTGGACGGAAAAATTGCAGCTTACTTAGAGGCTACTGGTAAATTTTCATGAGTCTTCTAGGTAAAGAGGATAAGCTGCTAGGAAGGGGTTGCAAGCACCTTGTTCTCTTGGAATACACTCAGTCTTCACCAAAGAGGCTTGCCAGCAGTGAAGAAAAGTCAAACAACAATGGTGTATGTCATGCAGATAAGATGCTGCATGAATCCTGGTTGAAAATGGACTAATGACTATTTGGCCCTCAGGCCCCAATATGAACATTGACACACAGCCTCCATATCTGCAGCTTCCAAGCATGAAAGAGACAAAAATGCTACACAATGGGACCACCTCTAATGAACTTTGCTCTGTAGAGACTGCATAGTGTGTAAGTCATAAGCGGGAGCAGTTGCTAGGTAGGCCTGGGTGACAGTGAGACTTGCCAGGCCCTAGCAGTGCTCAGGGAAAAGCTGTACTTTTTCTTCAGGCTGGATGCAATTCAAGGCTCTGCTTGAGGTAGAGACAGGTCAGGTAGCAGATCCCTGGTTGAAGGCAAAGCACAGAGTTGTTCTGTGCTGCTTCGATTTCCACACCCAGGCTGAGAAGCATGGAAGGAAAAGCCTCTCTAGAACTGGGTACCTGAGCAAGTTTCAGAGCAGGGGGAAGTCTGGTTCTATAAGCAAGAGAGCCCTGCTTAGGCCTTCACTCTTGCAATAAGGGTGATCCCAAGTACCTGTGGGTTGGAGGATGCTATTAAGACACTGGAGAGATTTTCAGCAAATAGTGTTCCCCCATGGAAAATGGTGTAGACCAGAGAGTCCGTTTCCTCCTGCAAGGCATTGTAGCATGAAAGCAGTCCATTGACTAAGATTTCATGGAAACTGCTTTAGGCATTTCTGCATGGAAAAACTGTGGCTAACTTGGAGGCTAGTAGTGAAGTTTAGTTTGTCCTCTAGATCAGGAGTGTTGTAGGATGAGATCTTGGCAAGGGATTGCAAGCAACTTGTTTCTTTGGAATAGACTCACTTTTCCCCAAAGAGGCTTGCCAGCAGTGAAGAAAAGTCTAGCAGCAATGGTGTTTGGCATGCAGCTAAGAGGCCACATGAATCATGCTTGAAAATGGGGTTATGACTGTTTTGCCATCAGTCCCTATTGTGAAAGTTGACACACAGCCTCTGATTCTGCAGCTTCAGAGCAGTGAAAGAGTCACACGTGCCACACAGTGCAATGTTGTATAATGAACATTGCTCAGAGAGGTTCTGCATGGGGTGTATGCCCTAAGCAGGAGCAGGGCCTAGGTAGGCCTAGGTGACAGTGGGACTTGCCAGGGCCTAGCAGGGCTCAGGGGGAAACTGTTAGCTTGCTTCATGCTGGAGGCAAGTTCCAGTTTCTGCTTAAGGTAAAGAGACTTCTCTTAGGACTTCCCAGGATGAATGGTAAGCACATTGTTTTTCTCAGTGCAGCTCCACATTCCTCAATGGGGTCGATCAGCCTGGCAGTCAGAGACTCCCTAGAACTGTTTTCCTGGGGCAGTTTGAAAGTTGGGAATGTCTAGCTCTCCAAGGAAGACAGGCCTGTGTTTACCATAGCTTTCAATACAAATGTGATTCCAAGGGTTCCTCACTCTAGATGGTGCTCTAAAGCCATAGGAGAGAGTATCCACACACACTGTTCTCTAATAGAAACTGTGCAAAACCAAGCATCCATTTGTACAGAAAGGCACTCTCCTGTTGAAGCCCCACGTTGACCAAGGTTTCATCCAAACTGCTGCAGGCCTTTCTGGATGGAGACACTGCAGTTTACTTGAAGGCTAGTTTCATGTTTTGTGTGTTTTCTATATCAGGACTGTTGTGGGATGAGATCCTCGCAAAGGATGGCAAGCAACTTGTTTCTTTAGATAGAATCACTTTTCCCCAAAGAGGCTTGCCAGCAGTGAAGAAAAGTCAAGCAACAAGGGTGTTTGGTATGCATCTAAGAGGTCTCATGAATCCCGCTTGAATATGGGGTTATGAATGTTTTGCCATCAGGCTGCAAAGTGAATGTTGACACAAAGCCTCTGATCCTACAGCTTCCAAGCTGTGAAAGAGACACCCATGCCACACACTGCAACATTCTACAGTGAACTTTGCTCCAGAGAGGTTCTGCATAGGATTTATGGCTGAAGTGGGAGTAGGCCCTACACAGTTGTAGGTGATACTGGGACTTACCAGAGCCTAGCAGGGCCCAGGGAAAAACTGTTCAATTACTTCATGCTGGAGGCAAATTCGAATTTCTGTTTAAAGCAGAGAGACTTTTGGTATGACTTTCCAGGATGAATGCTAAGCACAATGTTTTTCTCTCTACAGCCCCAAGTTCCTCATTGGGGCTGACCAGCCTGGCAGTCAGAGACTCCCTAGTACTGCGTTCCTGAGGCAGTTTGAAAGCTGTGGAAATCTAGCTCTTCAGTGAACAGAGGCCTGCATTTAACATTGCTTTGCATACAAAGATGATTCCAAGGGCTCCTCTCTCTACAGGGTGCTCTGAAGCCACAGGAGAAACTACCCACACTCACTGTTCTCTAATGGAAACTGTGAAACCAAGCATCCATTTGTACAGAAAGTCACTCTCCTGTTGAAGCACTACATTGACCAAGGTTTCATGGAAAGTGCTGTAGGACATTCTGGATGGAGAGCCTGAAGCTCACATGGAGGCTATTGGTCAAATTTCACTCACCGTCGAATTAGAGTGCTGTGGGATGAGGTTCTAGCAAGGAATGGCAAGCACCCCGTTTCTTTCAATTAGACTCACATGTTCTCAGGAACACTTACCAACAGTGGAGAGAAGATGGGCAACAAGGGTGATTTCCATGCAGCCTGGAGACCACAACTGTCCTGCTTCCTTTTGTGTAAATAACTGCTACTCCCAGGAGGCTCCAATATCAAAGTGGTCACACTGCCTCTATATCTGCAGTTTCCAAACCATGATAAGACACACAGGCCACACACTGAGCCCTTCCATGAATAAATTTTGCTCCACAGAGGGTCTGCATGCCATGTATGGCCTAAGCGAGTGAAGGCCCTAGGAAGTCTAGGGGACCCTGGGACTTGCCATTGCCTTGTAGTGCTCAGGGAAAACATGTCCATTTTCTTCAGGTTGGATGCAAATTCGAGTTTCTGCTTCAGGTAAAAGAGGTCAGGTAGGAGAGCCCAGGGTGAAGGCAAAGCACAGAGTTTTTTCCATGCAGCTCCAGTTTCCTCACCTGGGCCAACAAGCATGGAAGGAAAAGCCTCCCTACAACTGGATTCCTGAGGAAGTTTCAAAGCAGAGGGAACTCTGACTACACAAGCTAGAGTGCCCTGCTTAGGCCTTCCCTCTGACAACCAAGTCAATCCCAAGGGCCTATGGGTTGGAGCTGCTTTAAAGGGACAAGAGTGACTTTGGGCACACAGTGTTCCCCCATGGAAAATGGTGCTGAACCGAGCATAAATTTCCTCTTGCAAGGTTTCTTAACATTAAAATACTACATTGAATAAGGTTTCATGGACACTGCTGCAGGCCTTTCTGGACGGAAAAATTGCAGCTTACTTAGAGGCTACTGGTAAATTTTCATGAGTCTTCTAGGTAAAGAGGATAAGCTGCTAGGAAGGGGTTGCAAGCACCTTGTTCTCTTGGAATACACTCAGTCTTCACCAAAGAGGCTTGCCAGCAGTGAAGAAAAGTCAAACAACAATGGTGTATGTCATGCAGATAAGATGCTGCATGAATCCTGGTTGAAAATGGACTAATGACTATTTGGCCCTCAGGCCCCAATATGAACATTGACACACAGCCTCCATATCTGCAGCTTCCAAGCATGAAAGAGACAAAAATGCTACACAATGGGACCACCTCTAATGAACTTTGCTCTGTAGAGACTGCATAGTGTGTAAGTCATAAGCGGGAGCAGTTGCTAGGTAGGCCTGGGTGACAGTGAGACTTGCCAGGCCCTAGCAGTGCTCAGGGAAAAGCTGTACTTTTTCTTCAGGCTGGATGCAATTCAAGGCTCTGCTTGAGGTAGAGACAGGTCAGGTAGCAGATCCCTGGTTGAAGGCAAAGCACAGAGTTGTTCTGTGCTGCTTCGATTTCCACACCCAGGCTGAGAAGCATGGAAGGAAAAGCCTCTCTAGAACTGGGTACCTGAGCAAGTTTCAGAGCAGGGGGAAGTCTGGTTCTATAAGCAAGAGAGCCCTGCTTAGGCCTTCACTCTTGCAATAAGGGTGATCCCAAGTACCTGTGGGTTGGAGGATGCTATTAAGACACTGGAGAGATTTTCAGCAAATAGTGTTCCCCCATGGAAAATGGTGTAGACCAGAGAGTCCGTTTCCTCCTGCAAGGCATTGTAGCATGAAAGCAGTCCATTGACTAAGATTTCATGGAAACTGCTTTAGGCATTTCTGCATGGAAAAACTGTGGCTAACTTGGAGGCTAGTAGTGAAGTTTAGTTTGTCCTCTAGATCAGGAGTGTTGTAGGATGAGATCTTGGCAAGGGATTGCAAGCAACTTGTTTCTTTGGAATAGACTCACTTTTCCCCAAAGAGGCTTGCCAGCAGTGAAGAAAAGTCTAGCAGCAATGGTGTTTGGCATGCAGCTAAGAGGCCACATGAATCATGCTTGAAAATGGGGTTATGACTGTTTTGCCATCAGTCCCTATTGTGAAAGTTGACACACAGCCTCTGATTCTGCAGCTTCAGAGCAGTGAAAGAGTCACACGTGCCACACAGTGCAATGTTGTATAATGAACATTGCTCAGAGAGGTTCTGCATGGGGTGTATGCCCTAAGCAGGAGCAGGGCCTAGGTAGGCCTAGGTGACAGTGGGACTTGCCAGGGCCTAGCAGGGCTCAGGGGGAAACTGTTAGCTTGCTTCATGCTGGAGGCAAGTTCCAGTTTCTGCTTAAGGTAAAGAGACTTCTCTTAGGACTTCCCAGGATGAATGGTAAGCACATTGTTTTTCTCAGTGCAGCTCCACATTCCTCAATGGGGTCGATCAGCCTGGCAGTCAGAGACTCCCTAGAACTGTTTTCCTGGGGCAGTTTGAAAGTTGGGAATGTCTAGCTCTCCAAGGAAGACAGGCCTGTGTTTACCATAGCTTTCAATACAAATGTGATTCCAAGGGTTCCTCACTCTAGATGGTGCTCTAAAGCCATAGGAGAGAGTATCCACACACACTGTTCTCTAATAGAAACTGTGCAAAACCAAGCATCCATTTGTACAGAAAGGCACTCTCCTGTTGAAGCCCCACGTTGACCAAGGTTTCATCCAAACTGCTGCAGGCCTTTCTGGATGGAGACACTGCAGTTTACTTGAAGGCTAGTTTCATGTTTTGTGTGTTTTCTATATCAGGACTGTTGTGGGATGAGATCCTCGCAAAGGATGGCAAGCAACTTGTTTCTTTAGATAGAATCACTTTTCCCCAAAGAGGCTTGCCAGCAGTGAAGAAAAGTCAAGCAACAAGGGTGTTTGGTATGCATCTAAGAGGTCTCATGAATCCCGCTTGAGTACGGGGTTATGAATGTTCTGCCATCAGGCTGCAAAGTGAATGTTGACACAAAGCCTCTGATCCTACAGCTTCCAAGCTGTGAAAGAGACACCCATGCCACACACTGCAACATTCTACAGTGAACTTTGCTCCAGAGAGGTTCTGCATAGGATTTATGGCTGAAGTGGGAGTAGGCCCTACACAGTTGTAGGTGATACTGGGACTTACCAGAGCCTAGCAGGGCCCAGGGAAAAACTGTTCAATTACTTCATGCTGGAGGCAAATTCGAATTTCTGTTTAAAGCAGAGAGACTTTTGGTATGACTTTCCAGGATGAATGCTAAGCACAATGTTTTTCTCTCTACAGCCCCAAGTTCCTCATTGGGGCTGACCAGCCTGGCAGTCAGAGACTCCCTAGTACTGCGTTCCTGAGGCAGTTTGAAAGCTGTGGAAATCTAGCTCTTCAGTGAACAGAGGCCTGCATTTAACATTGCTTTGCATACAAAGATGATTCCAAGGGCTCCTCTCTCTACAGGGTGCTCTGAAGCCACAGGAGAAACTACCCACACTCACTGTTCTCTAATGGAAACTGTGAAACCAAGCATCCATTTGTACAGAAAGTCACTCTCCTGTTGAAGCACTACATTGACCAAGGTTTCATGGAAAGTGCTGTAGGACATTCTGGATGGAGAGCCTGAAGCTCACATGGAGGCTATTGGTCAAATTTCACTCACCGTCGAATTAGAGTGCTGTGGGATGAGGTTCTAGCAAGGAATGGCAAGCACCCCGTTTCTTTCAATTAGACTCACATGTTCTCAGGAACACTTACCAACAGTGGAGAGAAGATGGGCAACAAGGGTGATTTCCATGCAGCCTGGAGACCACAACTGTCCTGCTTCCTTTTGTGTAAATAACTGCTACTCCCAGGAGGCTCCAATATCAAAGTGGTCACACTGCCTCTATATCTGCAGTTTCCAAACCATGATAAGACACACAGGCCACACACTGAGCCCTTCCATGAATAAATTTTGCTCCACAGAGGGTCTGCATGCCATGTATGGCCTAAGCGAGTGAAGGCCCTAGGAAGTCGAGGGGACCCTGGGACTTGCCATTGCCTCGTAGTGCTCAGGGAAAACATGTCCATTTTCTTCAGGTTGGATGCAAATTCGAGTTTCTGCTTCAGGTAAAAGAGGTCAGGTAGGAGAGCCCAGGGTGAAGGCAAAGCACAGAGTTTTTTCCATGCAGCTCCAGTTTCCTCACCTGGGCCAACAAGCATGGAAGGAAAAGCCTCCCTACAACTGGATTCCTGAGGAAGTTTCAAAGCAGAGGGAACTCTGACTACACAAGCTAGAGTGCCCTGCTTAGGCCTTCCCTCTGACAACCAAGTCAATCCCAAGGGCCTATGGGTTGGAGCTGCTTTAAAGGGACAAGAGTGACTTTGGGCACACAGTGTTCCCCCATGGAAAATGGTGCTGAACCGAGCATAAATTTCCTCTTGCAAGGTTTCTTAACATTAAAATACTACATTGAATAAGGTTTCATGGACACTGCTGCAGGCCTTTCTGGACGGAAAAATTGCAGCTTACTTAGAGGCTACTGGTAAATTTTCATGAGTCTTCTAGGTAAAGAGGATAAGCTGCTAGGAAGGGGTTGCAAGCACCTTGTTCTCTTGGAATACACTCAGTCTTCACCAAAGAGGCTTGCCAGCAGTGAAGAAAAGTCAAACAACAATGGTGTATGTCATGCAGATAAGATGCTGCATGAATCCTGGTTGAAAATGGACTAATGACTATTTGGCCCTCAGGCCCCAATATGAACATTGACACACAGCCTCCATATCTGCAGCTTCCAAGCATGAAAGAGACAAAAATGCTACACAATGGGACCACCTCTAATGAACTTTGCTCTGTAGAGACTGCATAGTGTGTAAGTCATAAGCGGGAGCAGTTGCTAGGTAGGCCTGGGTGACAGTGAGACTTGCCAGGCCCTAGCAGTGCTCAGGGAAAAGCTGTACTTTTTCTTCAGGCTGGATGCAATTCAAGGCTCTGCTTGAGGTAGAGACAGGTCAGGTAGCAGATCCCTGGTTGAAGGCAAAGCACAGAGTTGTTCTGTGCTGCTTCGATTTCCACACCCAGGCTGAGAAGCATGGAAGGAAAAGCCTCTCTAGAACTGGGTACCTGAGCAAGTTTCAGAGCAGGGGGAAGTCTGGTTCTATAAGCAAGAGAGCCCTGCTTAGGCCTTCACTCTTGCAATAAGGGTGATCCCAAGTACCTGTGGGTTGGAGGATGCTATTAAGACACTGGAGAGATTTTCAGCAAATAGTGTTCCCCCATGGAAAATGGTGTAGACCAGAGAGTCCGTTTCCTCCTGCAAGGCATTGTAGCATGAAAGCAGTCCATTGACTAAGATTTCATGGAAACTGCTTTAGGCATTTCTGCATGGAAAAACTGTGGCTAACTTGGAGGCTAGTAGTGAAGTTTAGTTTGTCCTCTAGATCAGGAGTGTTGTAGGATGAGATCTTGGCAAGGGATTGCAAGCAACTTGTTTCTTTGGAATAGACTCACTTTTCCCCAAAGAGGCTTGCCAGCAGTGAAGAAAAGTCTAGCAGCAATGGTGTTTGGCATGCAGCTAAGAGGCCACATGAATCATGCTTGAAAATGGGGTTATGACTGTTTTGCCATCAGTCCCTATTGTGAAAGTTGACACACAGCCTCTGATTCTGCAGCTTCAGAGCAGTGAAAGAGTCACACGTGCCACACAGTGCAATGTTGTATAATGAACATTGCTCAGAGAGGTTCTGCATGGGGTGTATGCCCTAAGCAGGAGCAGGGCCTAGGTAGGCCTAGGTGACAGTGGGACTTGCCAGGGCCTAGCAGGGCTCAGGGGGAAACTGTTAGCTTGCTTCATGCTGGAGGCAAGTTCCAGTTTCTGCTTAAGGTAAAGAGACTTCTCTTAGGACTTCCCAGGATGAATGGTAAGCACATTGTTTTTCTCAGTGCAGCTCCACATTCCTCAATGGGGTCGATCAGCCTGGCAGTCAGAGACTCCCTAGAACTGTTTTCCTGGGGCAGTTTGAAAGTTGGGAATGTCTAGCTCTCCAAGGAAGACAGGCCTGTGTTTACCATAGCTTTAAATACAAATGTGATTCCAAGGGTTCCTCACTCTAGATGGTGCTCTAAAGCCATAGGAGAGAGTATCCACACACACTGTTCTCTAATAGAAACTGTGCAAAACCAAGCATCCATTTGTACAGAAAGGCACTCTCCTGTTGAAGCCCCACGTTGACCAAGGTTTCATCCAAACTGCTGCAGGCCTTTCTGGATGGAGACACTGCAGTTTACTTGAAGGCTAGTTTCATGTTTTGTGTGTTTTCTATATCAGGACTGTTGTGGGATGAGATCCTCGCAAAGGATGGCAAGCAACTTGTTTCTTTAGATAGAATCACTTTTCCCCAAAGAGGCTTGCCAGCAGTGAAGAAAAGTCAAGCAACAAGGGTGTTTGGTATGCATCTAAGAGGTCTCATGAATCCCGCTTGAGTACGGGGTTATGAATGTTCTGCCATCAGGCTGCAAAGTGAATGTTGACACAAAGCCTCTGATCCTACAGCTTCCAAGCTGTGAAAGAGACACCCATGCCACACACTGCAACATTCTACAGTGAACTTTGCTCCAGAGAGGTTCTGCATAGGATTTATGGCTGAAGTGGGAGTAGGCCCTACACAGTTGTAGGTGATACTGGGACTTACCAGAGCCTAGCAGGGCCCAGGGAAAAACTGTTCAATTACTTCATGCTGGAGGCAAATTCGAATTTCTGTTTAAAGCAGAGAGACTTTTGGTATGACTTTCCAGGATGAATGCTAAGCACAATGTTTTTCTCTCTACAGCCCCAAGTTCCTCATTGGGGCTGACCAGCCTGGCAGTCAGAGACTCCCTAGTACTGCGTTCCTGAGGCAGTTTGAAAGCTGTGGAAATCTAGCTCTTCAGTGAACAGAGGCCTGCATTTAACATTGCTTTGCATACAAAGATGATTCCAAGGGCTCCTCTCTCTACAGGGTGCTCTGAAGCCACAGGAGAAACTACCCACACTCACTGTTCTCTAATGGAAACTGTGAAACCAAGCATCCATTTGTACAGAAAGTCACTCTCCTGTTGAAGCACTACATTGACCAAGGTTTCATGGAAAGTGCTGTAGGACATTCTGGATGGAGAGCCTGAAGCTCACATGGAGGCTATTGGTCAAATTTCACTCACCGTCGAATTAGAGTGCTGTGGGATGAGGTTCTAGCAAGGAATGGCAAGCACCCCGTTTCTTTCAATTAGACTCACATGTTCTCAGGAACACTTACCAACAGTGGAGAGAAGATGGGCAACAAGGGTGATTTCCATGCAGCCTGGAGACCACAACTGTCCTGCTTCCTTTTGTGTAAATAACTGCTACTCCCAGGAGGCTCCAATATCAAAGTGGTCACACTGCCTCTATATCTGCAGTTTCCAAACCATGATAAGACACACAGGCCACACACTGAGCCCTTCCATGAATAAATTTTGCTCCACAGAGGGTCTGCATGCCATGTATGGCCTAAGCGAGTGAAGGCCCTAGGAAGTCTAGGGGACCCTGGGACTTGCCATTGCCTTGTAGTGCTCAGGGAAAACATGTCCATTTTCTTCAGGTTGGATGCAAATTCGAGTTTCTGCTTCAGGTAAAAGAGGTCAGGTAGGAGAGCCCAGGGTGAAGGCAAAGCACAGAGTTTTTTCCATGCAGCTCCAGTTTCCTCACCTGGGCCAACAAGCATGGAAGGAAAAGCCTCCCTACAACTGGATTCCTGAGGAAGTTTCAAAGCAGAGGGAACTCTGACTACACAAGCTAGAGTGCCCTGCTTAGGCCTTCCCTCTGACAACCAAGTCAATCCCAAGGGCCTATGGGTTGGAGCTGCTTTAAAGGGACAAGAGTGACTTTGGGCACACAGTGTTCCCCCATGGAAAATGGTGCTGAACCGAGCATAAATTTCCTCTTGCAAGGTTTCTTAACATTAAAATACTACATTGAATAAGGTTTCATGGACACTGCTGCAGGCCTTTCTGGACGGAAAAATTGCAGCTTACTTAGAGGCTACTGGTAAATTTTCATGAGTCTTCTAGGTAAAGAGGATAAGCTGCTAGGAAGGGGTTGCAAGCACCTTGTTCTCTTGGAATACACTCAGTCTTCACCAAAGAGGCTTGCCAGCAGTGAAGAAAAGTCAAACAACAATGGTGTATGTCATGCAGATAAGATGCTGCATGAATCCTGGTTGAAAATGGACTAATGACTATTTGGCCCTCAGGCCCCAATATGAACATTGACACACAGCCTCCATATCTGCAGCTTCCAAGCATGAAAGAGACAAAAATGCTACACAATGGGACCACCTCTAATGAACTTTGCTCTGTAGAGACTGCATAGTGTGTAAGTCATAAGCGGGAGCAGTTGCTAGGTAGGCCTGGGTGACAGTGAGACTTGCCAGGCCCTAGCAGTGCTCAGGGAAAAGCTGTACTTTTTCTTCAGGCTGGATGCAATTCAAGGCTCTGCTTGAGGTAGAGACAGGTCAGGTAGCAGATCCCTGGTTGAAGGCAAAGCACAGAGTTGTTCTGTGCTGCTTCGATTTCCACACCCAGGCTGAGAAGCATGGAAGGAAAAGCCTCTCTAGAACTGGGTACCTGAGCAAGTTTCAGAGCAGGGGGAAGTCTGGTTCTATAAGCAAGAGAGCCCTGCTTAGGCCTTCACTCTTGCAATAAGGGTGATCCCAAGTACCTGTGGGTTGGAGGATGCTATTAAGACACTGGAGAGATTTTCAGCAAATAGTGTTCCCCCATGGAAAATGGTGTAGACCAGAGAGTCCGTTTCCTCCTGCAAGGCATTGTAGCATGAAAGCAGTCCATTGACTAAGATTTCATGGAAACTGCTTTAGGCATTTCTGCATGGAAAAACTGTGGCTAACTTGGAGGCTAGTAGTGAAGTTTAGTTTGTCCTCTAGATCAGGAGTGTTGTAGGATGAGATCTTGGCAAGGGATTGCAAGCAACTTGTTTCTTTGGAATAGACTCACTTTTCCCCAAAGAGGCTTGCCAGCAGTGAAGAAAAGTCTAGCAGCAATGGTGTTTGGCATGCAGCTAAGAGGCCACATGAATCATGCTTGAAAATGGGGTTATGACTGTTTTGCCATCAGTCCCTATTGTGAAAGTTGACACACAGCCTCTGATTCTGCAGCTTCAGAGCAGTGAAAGAGTCACACGTGCCACACAGTGCAATGTTGTATAATGAACATTGCTCAGAGAGGTTCTGCATGGGGTGTATGCCCTAAGCAGGAGCAGGGCCTAGGTAGGCCTAGGTGACAGTGGGACTTGCCAGGGCCTAGCAGGGCTCAGGGGGAAACTGTTAGCTTGCTTCATGCTGGAGGCAAGTTCCAGTTTCTGCTTAAGGTAAAGAGACTTCTCTTAGGACTTCCCAGGATGAATGGTAAGCACATTGTTTTTCTCAGTGCAGCTCCACATTCCTCAATGGGGTCGATCAGCCTGGCAGTCAGAGACTCCCTAGAACTGTTTTCCTGGGGCAGTTTGAAAGTTGGGAATGTCTAGCTCTCCAAGGAAGACAGGCCTGTGTTTACCATAGCTTTCAATACAAATGTGATTCCAAGGGTTCCTCACTCTAGATGGTGCTCTAAAGCCATAGGAGAGAGTATCCACACACACTGTTCTCTAATAGAAACTGTGCAAAACCAAGCATCCATTTGTAC
Source organism: Hippopotamus amphibius kiboko (assembly GCF_030028045.1). Taxonomy (NCBI): domain Eukaryota; kingdom Metazoa; phylum Chordata; class Mammalia; order Artiodactyla; family Hippopotamidae; genus Hippopotamus; species Hippopotamus amphibius. The sequence continues at coordinate 141,063,151 of NC_080189.1, read as the reverse complement.
AGAAAGGCACTCTCCTGTTGAAGCCCCACGTTGACCAAGGTTTCATCCAAACTGCTGCAGGCCTTTCTGGATGGAGACACTGCAGTTTACTTGAAGGCTAGTTTCATGTTTTGTGTGTTTTCTATATCAGGACTGTTGTGGGATGAGATCCTCGCAAAGGATGGCAAGCAACTTGTTTCTTTAGATAGAATCACTTTTCCCCAAAGAGGCTTGCCAGCAGTGAAGAAAAGTCAAGCAACAAGGGTGTTTGGTATGCATCTAAGAGGTCTCATGAATCCCGCTTGAGTACGGGGTTATGAATGTTCTGCCATCAGGCTGCAAAGTGAATGTTGACACAAAGCCTCTGATCCTACAGCTTCCAAGCTGTGAAAGAGACACCCATGCCACACACTGCAACATTCTACAGTGAACTTTGCTCCAGAGAGGTTCTGCATAGGATTTATGGCTGAAGTGGGAGTAGGCCCTACACAGTTGTAGGTGATACTGGGACTTACCAGAGCCTAGCAGGGCCCAGGGAAAAACTGTTCAATTACTTCATGCTGGAGGCAAATTCGAATTTCTGTTTAAAGCAGAGAGACTTTTGGTATGACTTTCCAGGATGAATGCTAAGCACAATGTTTTTCTCTCTACAGCCCCAAGTTCCTCATTGGGGCTGACCAGCCTGGCAGTCAGAGACTCCCTAGTACTGCGTTCCTGAGGCAGTTTGAAAGCTGTGGAAATCTAGCTCTTCAGTGAACAGAGGCCTGCATTTAACATTGCTTTGCATACAAAGATGATTCCAAGGGCTCCTCTCTCTACAGGGTGCTCTGAAGCCACAGGAGAAACTACCCACACTCACTGTTCTCTAATGGAAACTGTGAAACCAAGCATCCATTTGTACAGAAAGTCACTCTCCTGTTGAAGCACTACATTGACCAAGGTTTCATGGAAAGTGCTGTAGGACATTCTGGATGGAGAGCCTGAAGCTCACATGGAGGCTATTGGTCAAATTTCACTCACCGTCGAATTAGAGTGCTGTGGGATGAGGTTCTAGCAAGGAATGGCAAGCACCCCGTTTCTTTCAATTAGACTCACATGTTCTCAGGAACACTTACCAACAGTGGAGAGAAGATGGGCAACAAGGGTGATTTCCATGCAGCCTGGAGACCACAACTGTCCTGCTTCCCTTTGTGTAAATAACTGCTACTCCCAGGAGGCTCCAATATCAAAGTGGTCACACTGCCTCTATATCTGCAGTTTCCAAACCATGAGAAGACACACAGGCCACACACTGAGCCCTTCCATGAATAAATTTTGCTCCACAGAGGGTCTGCATGCCATGTATGGCCTAAGCGAGTGAAGGCCCTAGGAAGTCGAGGGGACCCTGGGACTTGCCATTGCCTCGTAGTGCTCAGGGAAAACATGTCCATTTTCTTCAGGTTGGATGCAAATTCGAGTTTCTGCTTCAGGTAAAAGAGGTCAGGTAGGAGAGCCCAGGGTGAAGGCAAAGCACAGAGTTTTTTCCATGCAGCTCCAGTTTCCTCACCTGGGCCAACAAGCATGGAAGGAAAAGCCTCCCTACAACTGGATTCCTGAGGAAGTTTCAAAGCAGAGGGAACTCTGACTACACAAGCTAGAGTGCCCTGCTTAGGCCTTCCCTCTGACAACCAAGTCAATCCCAAGGGCCTATGGGTTGGAGCTGCTTTAAAGGGACAAGAGTGACTTTGGGCACACAGTGTTCCCCCATGGAAAATGGTGCTGAACCGAGCATAAATTTCCTCTTGCAAGGTTTCTTAACATTAAAATACTACATTGAATAAGGTTTCATGGACACTGCTGCAGGCCTTTCTGGATGGAAAAATTGCAGCTTACTTAGAGGCTACTGGTAAATTTTCATGAGTCTTCTAGGTAAAGAGGAGAAGCTGCTAGGAAGGGGTTGCAAGCACCTTGTTCTCTTGGAATACACTCAGTCTTCACCAAAGAGGCTTGCCAGCAGTGAAGAAAAGTCAAACAACAATGGTGTATGTCATGCAGATAAGATGCTGCATGAATCCTGGTTGAAAATGGACTAATGACTATTTGGCCCTCAGGCCCCAATATGAACATTGACACACAGCCTCCATATCTGCAGCTTCCAAGCATGAAAGAGACAAAAATGCTACACAATGGGACGATCTCTAATGAACTTTGCTCTGTAGAGACTGCATAGTGTGTAAGTCATAAGCGGGAGCAGTTGCTAGGTAGGCCTGGGTGACAGTGAGACTTGCCAGGCCCTAGCAGTGCTCAGGGAAAAGCTGTACTTTTTCTTCAGGCTGGATGCAATTCAAGGCTCTGCTTGAGGTAGAGACAGGTCAGGTAGCAGATCCCTGGTTGAAGGCAAAGCACAGAGTTGTTCTGTGCTGCTTCGATTTCCACACCCAGGCTGAGAAGCATGGAAGGAAAAGCCTCTCTAGAACTGGGTACCTGAGCAAGTTTCAGAGCAGGGGGAAGTCTGGCTCTATAAGCAAGAGAGCCCTGCTTAGGCCTTCACTCTTGCAATAAGGGTGATCCCAAGTACCTGTGGGTTGGAGGATGCTATTAAGACACTGGAGAGATTTTCAGCAAATAGTGTTCCCCCATGGAAAATGGTGTAGACCAGAGAGTCCGTTTCCTCCTGCAAGGCATTTTAGCATGAAAGCAGTCCATTGACTAAGATTTCATGGAAACTGCTTTAGGCATTTCTGCATGGAAAAACTGTGGCTAACTTGGAGGCTAGTAGTGAAGTTTAGTTTGTCCTCTAGATCAGGAGTGTTGTAGGATGAGATCTTGGCAAGGGATTGCAAGCAACTTGTTTCTTTGGAATAGACTCACTTTTCCCCAAAGAGGCTTGCCAGCAGTGAAGAAAAGTCTAGCAGCAATGGTGTTTGGCATGCAGCTAAGAGGCCACATGAATCATGCTTGAAAATGGGGTTATGACTGTTTTGCCATCAGTCCCTATTGTGAAAGTTGACACACAGCCTCTGATTCTGCAGCTTCAGAGCAGTGAAAGAGTCACACGTGCCACACAGTGCAATGTTGTATAATGAACATTGCTCAGAGAGGTTCTGCATGGGGTGTATGCCCTAAGCAGGAGCAGGGCCTAGGTAGGCCTAGGTGACAGTGGGACTTGCCAGGGCCTAGCAGGGCTCAGGGGGAAACTGTTAGCTTGCTTCATGCTGGAGGCAAATTCCAGTTTCTGCTTAAGGTAAAGAGACTTCTCTTAGGACTTCCCAGGATGAATGGTAAGCACATTGTTTTTCTCAGTGCAGCTCCACATTCCTCAATTGGGTCGATCAGCCTGGCAGTCAGAGACTCCCTAGAACTGTTTTCCTGGGGCAGTTTGAAAGTTGGGAATGTCTAGCTCTCCAAGGAAGACAGGCCTGTGTTTACCATAGCTTTCAATACAAATGTGATTCCAAGGGTTCCTCACTCTAGATGGTGCTCTAAAGCCATAGGAGAGAGTATCCACACACACTGTTCTCTAATAGAAACTGTGCAAAACCAAGCATCCATTTGTACAGAAAGGCACTCTCCTGTTGAAGCCCCACATTGACCAAGGTTTCATCCAAACTGCTGCAGGCCTTTCTGGATGGAGAAACTGCAGTTTACTTGAAGGCTAGTTTCATGTTTTGTGTGTTTTCTATATCAAGACTGTTGTGGGATGAGATCCTCGCAAAGGATGGCAAGCAACTTGTTTCTTTAGATAGAATCACTTTTCCCCAAAGAGGCTTGCCAGCAGTGAAGAAAAGTCAAGCAACAAGGGTGTTTGGTATGCATCTAAGAGGTCTCATGAATCCCGCTTGAATATGGGGTTATGAATGTTTTGCCATCAGGCTGCAAAGTGAATGTTGACACAAAGCCTCTGATCCTACAGCTTCCAAGCTGTGCAAGAGACACCCATGCCACACACTGCAACATTCTATAGTGAACTTTGCTCCAGAGAGGTTCTGCATAGGATTTATGGCTGAAGTGGGAGTAGGCCCTACACAGTTGTAGGTGATACTGGGACTTACCAGAGCCTAGCAGGGCCCAGGGAAAAACTGTTCAATTACTTCATGCTGGAGGCAAATTCGAATTTCTGTTTAAAGCAGAGAGACTTTTGGTATGACTTTCCAGGATGAATGCTAAGCACAATGTTTTTCTCTCTACAGCCCCAAGTTCCTCATTGGGGCTGACCAGCCTGGCAGTCAGAGACTCCCTAGTACTGCGTTCTTGAGGCAGCTTGAAAGCTGTGGAAATCTAGCTCTTCAGTGAACAGAGGCCTGCATTTAACATTGCTTTGCATACAAAGATGATTCCAAGGGCTCCTCTCTCTACAGGGTGCTCTGAAGCCACAGGAGAAACTACCCACACTCACTGTTCTCTAATGGAAACTGTGAAACCAAGCATCCATTTGTACAGAAAGTCGCTCTCCTGTTGAAGCACTACATTGACCAAGGTTTCATGGAAAGTGCTGTAGGACATTCTGGATGGAGAGCCTGAAGCTCACATGGAGGCTATTGGTCCAATTTCACTCACCGTCGAATTAGAGTGCTGTGGGATGAGGTTCTAGCAAGGAATGGCAAGCACCCCGTTTCTTTCAATTAGACTCACATGTTCTCAGGAACACTTACCAACAGTGGAGAGAAGATGGGCAACAAGGGTGATTTCCATGCAGCCTGGAGACCACAACTGTCCTGCTTCCCTTTGTGTAAATAACTGCTACTCCCAGGAGGCTCCAATATCAAAGTGGTCACACTGCCTCTATATCTGCAGTTTCCAAACCATGATAAGACACACAGGCCACACACTGAGCCCTTCCATGAATAAATTTTGCTCCACAGAGGGTCTGCATGCCATGTATGGCCTAAGCGAGTGAAGGCCCTAGTAAGTCGAGGGGACCCTGGGACTTGCCATTGCCTCGTAGTGCTCAGGGAAAACATGTCCATTTTCTTCAGGTTGGATGCAAATTCGAGTTTCTGCTTCAGGTAAAAGAGGTCAGGTAGGAGAGCCCAGGGTGAAGGCAAAGCACAGAGTTTTTTCCATGCAGCTCCAGTTTCCTCACCTGGGCCAACAAGCATGGAAGGAAAAGCCTCCCTACAACTGGATTCCTGAGGAAGTTTCAAAGCAGAGGGAACTCTGACTACACAAGCTAGAGTGCCCTGCTTAGGCCTTCCCTCTGACAACCAAGTCAATCCCAAGGGCCTATGGGTTGGAGCTGCCTTAAAGGGACAAGAGTGACTTTGGGCACACAGTGTTCCCCCATGGAAAATGGTGCTGAACCGAGCATAAATTTCCTCTTGCAAGGTTTCTTAACATTAAAATACTACATTGAATAAGGTTTCATGGACACTGCTGCAGGCCTTTCTGGATGGAAAAATTGCAGCTTACTTAGAGGCTACTGGTAAATTTTCATGAGTCTTCTAGGTAAAGAGGAGAAGCTGCTAGGAAGGGGTTGCAAGCACCTTGTTCTCTTGGAATACACTCAGTCTTCACCAAAGAGGCTTGCCAGCAGTGAAGAAAAGTCAAACAACAATGGTGTATGTCATGCAGATAAGATGCTGCATGAATCCTGGTTGAAAATGGACTAATGACTATTTGGCCCTCAGGCCCCAATATGAACATTGACACACAGCCTCCATATCTGCAGCTTCCAAGCATGAAAGAGACAAAAATGCTACACAATGGGACCATCTCTAATGAACTTTGCTCTGTAGAGACTGCATAGTGTGTAAGTCATAAGCGGGAGCAGTTGCTAGGTAGGCCTGGGTGACAGTGAGACTTGCCAGGCCCTAGCAGTGCTCAGGGAAAAGCTGTACTTTTTCTTCAGGCTGGATGCAATTCAAGGCTCTGCTTGAGGTAGAGACAGGTCAGGTAGCAGATCCCTGGTTGAAGGCAAAGCACAGAGTTGTTCTGTGCTGCTTCGATTTCCACACCCAGGCTGAGAAGCATGGAAGGAAAAGCCTCTCTAGAACTGGGTACCTGAGCAAGTTTCAGAGCAGGGGGAAGTCTGGCTCTATAAGCAAGAGAGCCCTGCTTAGGCCTTCACTCTTGCAATAAGGGTGATCCCAAGTACCTGTGGGTTGGAGGATGCTATTAAGACACTGGAGAGATTTTCAGCAAATAGTGTTCCCCCATGGAAAATGGTGTAGACCAGAGAGTCCGTTTCCTCCTGCAAGGCATTTTAGCATGAAAGCAGTCCATTGACTAAGATTTCATGGAAACTGCTTTAGGCATTTCTGCATGGAAAAACTGTGGCTAACTTGGAGGCTAGTAGTGAAGTTTAGTTTGTCCTCTAGATCAGGAGTGTTGTAGGATGAGATCTTGGCAAGGGATTGCAAGCAACTTCTTTCTTTGGAATAGACTCACTTTTCCCCAAAGAGGCTTGCCAGCAGTGAAGAAAAGTCTAGCAGCAATGGTGTTTGGCATGCAGCTAAGAGGCCACATGAATCATGCTTGAAAATGGGGTTATGACTGTTTTGCCATCAGTCCCTATTGTGAAAGTTGACACACAGCCTCTGATTCTGCAGCTTCAGAGCAGTGAAAGAGTCACACGTGCCACACAGTGCAATGTTGTATAATGAACATTGCTCAGAGAGGTTCTGCATGGGGTGTATGCCCTAAGCAGGAGCAGGGCCTAGGTAGGCCTAGGTGACAGTGGGACTTGCCAGGGCCTAGCAGGGCTCAGGGGGAAACTGTTAGCTTGCTTCATGCTGGAGGCAAATTCCAGTTTCTGCTTAAGGTAAAGAGACTCCTCTTAGGACTTCCCAGGATGAATGGTAAGCACATTGTTTTTCTCAGTGCAGCTCCACATTCCTCAATTGGGTCGATCAGCCTGGCAGTCAGAGACTCCCTAGAACTGTTTTCCTGGGGCAGTTTGAAAGTTGGGAATGTCTAGCTCTCCAAGGAAGACAGGCCTGTGTTTACCATAGCTTTCAATACAAATGTGATTCCAAGGGTTCCTCACTCTAGATGGTGCTCTAAAGCCATAGGAGAGAGTATCCACACACACTGTTCTCTAATAGAAACTGCAAAACCAAGCATCCATTTGTACAGAAAGGCACTCTCCTGTTGAAGCCCCACATTGACCAAGGTTTCATCCAAACTGCTGCAGGCCTTTCTGGATGGAGAAACTGCAGTTTACTTGAAGGCTAGTTTCATGTTTTGTGTGTTTTCTATATCAAGACTGTTGTGGGATGAGATCCTCGCAAAGGATGGCAAGCAACTTGTTTCTTTAGATAGAATCACTTTTCCCCAAAGAGGCTTGCCAGCAGTGAAGAAAAGTCAAGCAACAAGGGTGTTTGGTATGCATCTAAGAGGTCTCATGAATCCCGCTTGAATATGGGGTTATGAATGTTTTGCCATCAGGCTGCAAAGTGAATGTTGACACAAAGCCTCTGATCCTACAGCTTCCAAGCTGTGCAAGAGACACCCATGCCACACACTGCAACATTCTATAGTGAACTTTGCTCCAGAGAGGTTCTGCATAGGATTTATGGCTGAAGTGGGAGTAGGCCCTACACAGTTGTAGGTGATACTGGGACTTACCAGAGCCTAGCAGGGCCCAGGGAAAAACTGTTCAATTACTTCATGCTGGAGGCAAATTCGAATTTCTGTTTAAAGCAGAGAGACTTTTGGTATGACTTTCCAGGATGAATGCTAAGCACAATGTTTTTCTCTCTACAGCCCCAAGTTCCTCATTGGGGCTGACCAGCCTGGCAGTCAGAGACTCCCTAGTACTGCGTTCTTGAGGCAGCTTGAAAGCTGTGGAAATCTAGCTCTTCAGTGAACAGAGGCCTGCATTTAACATTGCTTTGCATACAAAGATGATTCCAAGGGCTCCTCTCTCTACAGGGTGCTCTGAAGCCACAGGAGAAACTACCCACACTCACTGTTCTCTAATGGAAACTGTGAAACCAAGCATCCATTTGTACAGAAAGTCGCTCTCCTGTTGAAGCACTACATTGACCAAGGTTTCATGGAAAGTGCTGTAGGACATTCTGGATGGAGAGCCTGAAGCTCACATGGAGGCTATTGGTCAAATTTCACTCACCGTCGAATTAGAGTGCTGTGGGATGAGGTTCTAGCAAGGAATGGCAAGCACCCCGTTTCTTTCAATTAGACTCACATGTTCTCAGGAACACTTACCAACAGTGGAGAGAAGATGGGCAACAAGGGTGATTTCCATGCAGCCTGGAGACCACAACTGTCCTGCTTCCCTTTGTGTAAATAACTGCTACTCCCAGGAGGCTCCAATATCAAAGTGGTCACACTGCCTCTATATCTGCAGTTTCCAAACCATGATAAGACACACAGGCCACACACTGAGCCCTTCCATGAATAAATTTTGCTCCACAGAGGGTCTGCATGCCATGTATGACCTAAGCGAGTGAAGGCCCTAGTAAGTCGAGGGGACCCTGGGACTTGCCATTGCCTCGTAGTGCTCAGGGAAAACATGTCCATTTTCTTCAGGTTGGATGCAAATTCGAGTTTCTGCTTCAGGTAAAAGAGGTCAGGTAGGAGAGCCCAGGGTGAAGGCAAAGCACAGAGTTTTTTCCATGCAGCTCCAGTTTCCTCACCTGGGCCAACAAGCATGGAAGGAAAAGCCTCCCTACAACTGGATTCCTGAGGAAGTTTCAAAGCAGAGGGAACTCTGACTACACAAGCTAGAGTGCCCTGCTTAGGCCTTCCCTCTGACAACCAAGTCAATCCCAAGGGCCTATGGGTTGGAGCTGCTTTAAAGGGACAAGAGTGACTTTGGGCACACAGTGTTCCCCCATGGAAAATGGTGCTGAACCGAGCATAAATTTCCTCTTGCAAGGTTTCTTAACATTAAAATACTACATTGAATAAGGTTTCATGGACACTGCTGCAGGCCTTTCTGGATGGAAAAATTGCAGCTTACTTAGAGGCTACTGGTAAATTTTCATGAGTCTTCTAGGTAAAGAGGAGAAGCTGCTAGGAAGGGGTTGCAAGCACCTTGTTCTCTTGGAATACACTCAGTCTTCACCAAAGAGGCTTGCCAGCAGTGAAGAAAAGTCAAACAACAATGGTGTATGTCATGCAGATAAGATGCTGCATGAATCCTGGTTGAAAATGGACTAATGACTATTTGGCCCTCAGGCCCCAATATGAACATTGACACACAGCCTCCATATCTGCAGCTTCCAAGCATGAAAGAGACAAAAATGCTACACAATGGGACCATCTCTAATGAACTTTGCTCTGTAGAGACTGCATAGTGTGTAAGTCATAAGCGGGAGCAGTTGCTAGGTAGGCCTGGGTGACAGTGAGACTTGCCAGGCCCTAGCAGTGCTCAGGGAAAAGCTGTACTTTTTCTTCAGGCTGGATGCAATTCAAGGCTCTGCTTGAGGTAGAGACAGGTCAGGTAGCAGATCCCTGGTTGAAGGCAAAGCACAGAGTTGTTCTGTGCTGCTTCGATTTCCACACCCAGGCTGAGAAGCATGGAAGGAAAAGCCTCTCTAGAACTGGGTACCTGAGCAAGTTTCAGAGCAGGGGGAAGTCTGGCTCTATAAGCAAGAGAGCCCTGCTTAGGCCTTCACTCTTGCAATAAGGGTGATCCCAAGTACCTGTGGGTTGGAGGGTGCTATTAAGACACTGGAGAGATTTTCAGCAAATAGTGTTCCCCCATGGAAAATGGTGTAGACCAGAGAGTCCGTTTCCTCCTGCAAGGCATTTTAGCATGAAAGCAGTCCATTGACTAAGATTTCATGGAAACTGCTTTAGGCATTTCTGCATGGAAAAACTGTGGCTAACTTGGAGGCTAGTAGTGAAGTTTAGTTTGTCCTCTAGATCAGGAGTGTTGTAGGATGAGATCTTGGCAAGGGATTGCAAGCAACTTCTTTCTTTGGAATAGACTCACTTTTCCCCAAAGAGGCTTGCCAGCAGTGAAGAAAAGTCTAGCAGCAATGGTGTTTGGCATGCAGCTAAGAGGCCACATGAATCATGCTTGAAAATGGGGTTATGACTGTTTTGCCATCAGTCCCTATTGTGAAAGTTGACACACAGCCTCTGATTCTGCAGCTTCAGAGCAGTGAAAGAGTCACACGTGCCACACAGTGCAATGTTGTATAATGAACATTGCTCAGAGAGGTTCTGCATGGGGTGTATGCCCTAAGCAGGAGCAGGGCCTAGGTAGGCCTAGGTGACAGTGGGACTTGCCAGGGCCTAGCAGGGCTCAGGGGGAAACTGTTAGCTTGCTTCATGCTGGAGGCAAATTCCAGTTTCTGCTTAAGGTAAAGAGACTCCTCTTAGGACTTCCCAGGATGAATGGTAAGCACATTGTTTTTCTCAGTGCAGCTCCACATTCCTCAATTGGGTCGATCAGCCTGGCAGTCAGAGACTCCCTAGAACTGTTTTCCTGGGGCAGTTTGAAAGTTGGGAATGTCTAGCTCTCCAAGGAAGACAGGCCTGTGTTTACCATAGCTTTCAATACAAATGTGATTCCAAGGGTTCCTCACTCTAGATGGTGCTCTAAAGCCATAGGAGAGAGTATCCACACACACTGTTCTCTAATAGAAACTGTGCAAAACCAAGCATCCATTTGTACAGAAAGGCACTCTCCTGTTGAAGCCCCACATTGACCAAGGTTTCATCCAAACTGCTGCAGGCCTTTCTGGATGGAGAAACTGCAGTTTACTTGAAGGCTAGTTTCATGTTTTGTGTGTTTTCTATATCAAGACTGTTGTGGGATGAGATCCTCGCAAAGGATGGCAAGCAACTTGTTTCTTTAGATAGAATCACTTTTCCCCAAAGAGGCTTGCCAGCAGTGAAGAAAAGTCAAGCAACAAGGGTGTTTGGTATGCATCTAAGAGGTCTCATGAATCCCGCTTGAATATGGGGTTATGAATGTTTTGCCATCAGGCTGCAAAGTGAATGTTGACACAAAGCCTCTGATCCTACAGCTTCCAAGCTGTGCAAGAGACACCCATGCCACACACTGCAACATTCTATAGTGAACTTTGCTCCAGAGAGGTTCTGCATAGGATTTATGGCTGAAGTGGGAGTAGGCCCTACACAGTTGTAGGTGATACTGGGACTTACCAGAGCCTAGCAGGGCCCAGGGAAAAACTGTTCAATTACTTCATGCTGGAGGCAAATTCGAATTTCTGTTTAAAGCAGAGAGACTTTTGGTATGACTTTCCAGGATGAATGCTAAGCACAATGTTTTTCTCTCTACAGCCCCAAGTTCCTCATTGGGGCTGACCAGCCTGGCAGTCAGAGACTCCCTAGTACTGCGTTCTTGAGGCAGCTTGAAAGCTGTGGAAATCTAGCTCTTCAGTGAACAGAGGCCTGCATTTAACATTGCTTTGCATACAAAGATGATTCCAAGGGCTCCTCTCTCTACAGGGTGCTCTGAAGCCACAGGAGAAACTACCCACACTCACTGTTCTCTAATGGAAACTGTGAAACCAAGCATCCATTTGTACAGAAAGTCGCTCTCCTGTTGAAGCACTACATTGACCAAGGTTTCATGGAAAGTGCTGTAGGACATTCTGGATGGAGAGCCTGAAGCTCACATGGAGGCTATTGGTCAAATTTCACTCACCGTCGAATTAGAGTGCTGTGGGATGAGGTTCTAGCAAGGAATGGCAAGCACCCCGTTTCTTTCAATTAGACTCACATGTTCTCAGGAACACTTACCAACAGTGGAGAGAAGATGGGCAACAAGGGTGATTTCCATGCAGCCTGGAGACCACAACTGTCCTGCTTCCCTTTGTGTAAATAACTGCTACTCCCAGGAGGCTCCAATATCAAAGTGGTCACACTGCCTCTATATCTGCAGTTTCCAAACCATGATAAGACACACAGGCCACACACTGAGCCCTTCCATGAATAAATTTTGCTCCACAGAGGGTCTGCATGCCATGTATGGCCTAAGCGAGTGAAGGCCCTAGGAAGTCGAGGGGACCCTGGGACTTGCCATTGCCTCGTAGTGCTCAGGGAAAACATGTCCATTTTCTTCAGGTTGGATGCAAATTCGAGTTTCTGCTTCAGGTAAAAGAGGTCAGGTAGGAGAGCCCAGGGTGAAGGCAAAGCACAGAGTTTTTTCCATGCAGCTCCAGTTTCCTCACCTGGGCCAACAAGCATGGAAGGAAAAGCCTCCCTACAACTGGATTCCTGAGGAAGTTTCAAAGCAGAGGGAACTCTGACTACACAAGCTAGAGTGCCCTGCTTAGGCCTTCCCTCTGACAACCAAGTCAATCCCAAGGGCCTATGGGTTGGAGCTGCTTTAAAGGGACAAGAGTGACTTTGGGCACACAGTGTTCCCCCATGGAAAATGGTGCTGAACCGAGCATAAATTTCCTCTTGCAAGGTTTCTTAACATTAAAATACTACATTGAATAAGGTTTCATGGACACTGCTGCAGGCCTTTCTGGATGGAAAAATTGCAGCTTACTTAGAGGCTACTGGTAAATTTTCATGAGTCTTCTAGGTAAAGAGGAGAAGCTGCTAGGAAGGGGTTGCAAGCACCTTGTTCTCTTGGAATACACTCAGTCTTCACCAAAGAGGCTTGCCAGCAGTGAAGAAAAGTCAAACAACAATGGTGTATGTCATGCAGATAAGATGCTGCATGAATCCTGGTTGAAAATGGACTAATGACTATTTGGCCCTCAGGCCCCAATATGAACATTGACACACAGCCTCCATATCTGCAGCTTCCAAGCATGAAAGAGACAAAAATGCTACACAATGGGACCATCTCTAATGAACTTTGCTCTGTAGAGACTGCATAGTGTGTAAGTCATAAGCGGGAGCAGTTGCTAGGTAGGCCTGGGTGACAGTGAGACTTGCCAGGCCCTAGCAGTGCTCAGGGAAAAGCTGTACTTTTTCTTCAGGCTGGATGCAATTCAAGGCTCTGCTTGAGGTAGAGACAGGTCAGGTAGCAGATCCCTGGTTGAAGGCAAAGCACAGAGTTGTTCTGTGCTGCTTCGATTTCCACACCCAGGCTGAGAAGCATGGAAGGAAAAGCCTCTCTAGAACTGGGTACCTGAGCAAGTTTCAGAGCAGGGGGAAGTCTGGCTCTATAAGCAAGAGAGCCCTGCTTAGGCCTTCACTCTTGCAATAAGGGTGATCCCAAGTACCTGTGGGTTGGAGGATGCTATTAAGACACTGGAGAGATTTTCAGCAAATAGTGTTCCCCCATGGAAAATGGTGTAGACCAGAGAGTCCGTTTCCTCCTGCAAGGCATTTTAGCATGAAAGCAGTCCATTGACTAAGATTTCATGGAAACTGCTTTAGGCATTTCTGCATGGAAAAACTGTGGCTAACTTGGAGGCTAGTAGTGAAGTTTAGTTTGTCCTCTAGATCAGGAGTGTTGTAGGATGAGATCTTGGCAAGGGATTGCAAGCAACTTGTTTCTTTGGAATAGACTCACTTTTCCCCAAAGAGGCTTGCCAGCAGTGAAGAAAAGTCTAGCAGCAATGGTGTTTGGCATGCAGCTAAGAGGCCACATGAATCATGCTTGAAAATGGGGTTATGACTGTTTTGCCATCAGTCCCTATTGTGAAAGTTGACACACAGCCTCTGATTCTGCAGCTTCAGAGCAGTGAAAGAGTCACACGTGCCACACAGTGCAATGTTGTATAATGAACATTGCTCAGAGAGGTTCTGCATGGGGTGTATGCCCTAAGCAGGAGCAGGGCCTAGGTAGGCCTAGGTGACAGTGGGACTTGCCAGGGCCTAGCAGGGCTCAGGGGGAAACTGTTAGCTTGCTTCATGCTGGAGGCAAATTCCAGTTTCTGCTTAAGGTAAAGAGACTCCTCTTAGGACTTCCCAGGATGAATGGTAAGCACATTGTTTTTCTCAGTGCAGCTCCACATTCCTCAATTGGGTCGATCAGCCTGGCAGTCAGAGACTCCCTAGAACTGTTTTCCTGGGGCAGTTTGAAAGTTGGGAATGTCTAGCTCTCCAAGGAAGACAGGCCTGTGTTTACCATAGCTTTCAATACAAATGTGATTCCAAGGGTTCCTCACTCTAGATGGTGCTCTAAAGCCATAGGAGAGAGTATCCACACACACTGTTCTCTAATAGAAACTGTGCAAAACCAAGCATCCATTTGTACAGAAAGGCACTCTCCTGTTGAAGCCCCACATTGACCAAGGTTTCATCCAAACTGCTGCAGGCCTTTCTGGATGGAGAAACTGCAGTTTACTTGAAGGCTAGTTTCATGTTTTGTGTGTTTTCTATATCAAGACTGTTGTGGGATGAGATCCTCGCAAAGGATGGCAAGCAACTTGTTTCTTTAGATAGAATCACTTTTCCCCAAAGAGGCTTGCCAGCAGTGAAGAAAAGTCAAGCAACAAGGGTGTTTGGTATGCATCTAAGAGGTCTCATGAATCCCACTTGAATATGGGGTTATGAATGTTTTGCCATCAGGCTGCAAAGTGAATGTTGACACAAAGCCTCTGATCCTACAGCTTCCAAGCTGTGCAAGAGACACCCATGCCACACACTGCAACATTCTATAGTGAACTTTGCTCCAGAGAGGTTCTGCATAGGATTTATGGCTGAAGTGGGAGTAGGCCCTACACAGTTGTAGGTGATACTGGGACTTACCAGAGCCTAGCAGGGCCCAGGGAAAAACTGTTCAATTACTTCATGCTGGAGGCAAATTCGAATTTCTGTTTAAAGCAGAGAGACTTTTGGTATGACTTTCCAGGATGAATGCTAAGCACAATGTTTTTCTCTCTACAGCCCCAAGTTCCTCATTGGGGCTGACCAGCCTGGCAGTCAGAGACTCCCTAGTACTGCGTTCTTGAGGCAGCTTGAAAGCTGTGGAAATCTAGCTCTTCAGTGAACAGAGGCCTGCATTTAACATTGCTTTGCATACAAAGATGATTCCAAGGGCTCCTCTCTCTACAGGGTGCTCTGAAGCCACAGGAGAAACTACCCACACTCACTGTTCTCTAATGGAAACTGTGAAACCAAGCATCCATTTGTACAGAAAGTCGCTCTCCTGTTGAAGCACTACATTGACCAAGGTTTCATGGAAAGTGCTGTAGGACATTCTGGATGGAGAGCCTGAAGCTCACATGGAGGCTATTGGTCAAATTTCACTCACCGTCGAATTAGAGTGCTGTGGGATGAGGTTCTAGCAAGGAATGGCAAGCACCCCGTTTCTTTCAATTAGACTCACATGTTCTCAGGAACACTTACCAACAGTGGAGAGAAGATGGGCAACAAGGGTGATTTCCATGCAGCCTGGAGACCACAACTGTCCTGCTTCCCTTTGTGTAAATAACTGCTACTCCCAGGAGGCTCCAATATCAAAGTGGTCACACTGCCTCTATATCTGCAGTTTCCAAACCATGAGAAGACACACAGGCCACACACTGAGCCCTTCCATGAATAAATTTTGCTCCACAGAGGGTCTGCATGCCATGTATGGCCTAAGCGAGTGAAGGCCCTAGGAAGTCGAGGGGACCCTGGGACTTGCCATTGCCTCGTAGTGCTCAGGGAAAACATGTCCATTTTCTTCAGGTTGGATGCAAATTCGAGTTTCTGCTTCAGGTAAAAGAGGTCAGGTAGGAGAGCCCAGGGTGAAGGCAAAGCACAGAGTTTTTTCCATGCAGCTCCAGTTTCCTCACCTGGGCCAACAAGCATGGAAGGAAAAGCCTCCCTACAACTGGATTCCTGAGGAAGTTTCAAAGCAGAGGGAACTCTGACTACACAAGCTAGAGTGCCCTGCTTAGGCCTTCCCTCTGACAACCAAGTCAATCCCAAGGGCCTATGGGTTGGAGCTGCTTTAAAGGGACAAGAGTGACTTTGGGCACACAGTGTTCCCCCATGGAAAATGGTGCTGAACCGAGCATAAATTTCCTCTTGCAAGGTTTCTTAACATTAAAATACTACATTGAATAAGGTTTCATGGACACTGCTGCAGGCCTTTCTGGATGGAAAAATTGCAGCTTACTTAGAGGCTACTGGTAAATTTTCATGAGTCTTCTAGGTAAAGAGGAGAAGCTGCTAGGAAGGGGTTGCAAGCACCTTGTTCTCTTGGAATACACTCAGTCTTCACCAAAGAGGCTTGCCAGCAGTGAAGAAAAGTCAAACAACAATGGTGTATGTCATGCAGATAAGATGCTGCATGAATCCTGGTTGAAAATGGACTAATGACTATTTGGCCCTCAGGCCCCAATATGAACATTGACACACAGCCTCCATATCTGCAGCTTCCAAGCATGAAAGAGACAAAAATGCTACACAATGGGACGATCTCTAATGAACTTTGCTCTGTAGAGACTGCATAGTGTGTAAGTCATAAGCGGGAGCAGTTGCTAGGTAGGCCTGGGTGACAGTGAGACTTGCCAGGCCCTAGCAGTGCTCAGGGAAAAGCTGTACTTTTTCTTCAGGCTGGATGCAATTCAAGGCTCTGCTTGAGGTAGAGACAGGTCAGGTAGCAGATCCCTGGTTGAAGGCAAAGCACAGAGTTGTTCTGTGCTGCTTCGATTTCCACACCCAGGCTGAGAAGCATGGAAGGAAAAGCCTCTCTAGAACTGGGTACCTGAGCAAGTTTCAGAGCAGGGGGAAGTCTGGCTCTATAAGCAAGAGAGCCCTGCTTAGGCCTTCACTCTTGCAATAAGGGTGATCCCAAGTACCTGTGGGTTGGAGGATGCTATTAAGACACTGGAGAGATTTTCAGCAAATAGTGTTCCCCCATGGAAAATGGTGTAGACCAGAGAGTCCGTTTCCTCCTGCAAGGCATTTTAGCATGAAAGCAGTCCATTGACTAAGATTTCATGGAAACTGCTTTAGGCATTTCTGCATGGAAAAACTGTGGCTAACTTGGAGGCTAGTAGTGAAGTTTAGTTTGTCCTCTAGATCAGGAGTGTTGTAGGATGAGATCTTGGCAAGGGATTGCAAGCAACTTGTTTCTTTGGAATAGACTCACTTTTCCCCAAAGAGGCTTGCCAGCAGTGAAGAAAAGTCTAGCAGCAATGGTGTTTGGCATGCAGCTAAGAGGCCACATGAATCATGCTTGAAAATGGGGTTATGACTGTTTTGCCATCAGTCCCTATTGTGAAAGTTGACACACAGCCTCTGATTCTGCAGCTTCAGAGCAGTGAAAGAGTCACACGTGCCACACAGTGCAATGTTGTATAATGAACATTGCTCAGAGAGGTTCTGCATGGGGTGTATGCCCTAAGCAGGAGCAGGGCCTAGGTAGGCCTAGGTGACAGTGGGACTTGCCAGGGCCTAGCAGGGCTCAGGGGGAAACTGTTAGCTTGCTTCATGCTGGAGGCAAATTCCAGTTTCTGCTTAAGGTAAAGAGACTCCTCTTAGGACTTCCCAGGATGAATGGTAAGCACATTGTTTTTCTCAGTGCAGCTCCACATTCCTCAATTGGGTCGATCAGCCTGGCAGTCAGAGACTCCCTAGAACTGTTTTCCTGGGGCAGTTTGAAAGTTGGGAATGTCTAGCTCTCCAAGGAAGACAGGCCTGTGTTTACCATAGCTTTCAATACAAATGTGATTCCAAGGGTTCCTCACTCTAGATGGTGCTCTAAAGCCATAGGAGAGAGTATCCACACACACTGTTCTCTAATAGAAACTGTGCAAAACCAAGCATCCATTTGTACAGAAAGGCACTCTCCTGTTGAAGCCCCACATTGACCAAGGTTTCATCCAAACTGCTGCAGGCCTTTCTGGATGGAGAAACTGCAGTTTACTTGAAGGCTAGTTTCATGTTTTGTGTGTTTTCTATATCAAGACTGTTGTGGGATGAGATCCTCGCAAAGGATGGCAAGCAACTTGTTTCTTTAGATAGAATCACTTTTCCCCAAAGAGGCTTGCCAGCAGTGAAGAAAAGTCAAGCAACAAGGGTGTTTGGTATGCATCTAAGAGGTCTCATGAATCCCACTTGAATATGGGGTTATGAATGTTTTGCCATCAGGCTGCAAAGTGAATGTTGACACAAAGCCTCTGATCCTACAGCTTCCAAGCTGTGCAAGAGACACCCATGCCACACACTGCAACATTCTATAGTGAACTTTGCTCCAGAGAGGTTCTGCATAGGATTTATGGCTGAAGTGGGAGTAGGCCCTACACAGTTGTAGGTGATACTGGGACTTACCAGAGCCTAGCAGGGCCCAGGGAAAAACTGTTCAATTACTTCATGCTGGAGGCAAATTCGAATTTCTGTTTAAAGCAGAGAGACTTTTGGTATGACTTTCCAGGATGAATGCTAAGCACAATGTTTTTCTCTCTACAGCCCCAAGTTCCTCATTGGGGCTGACCAGCCTGGCAGTCAGAGACTCCCTAGTACTGCGTTCTTGAGGCAGCTTGAAAGCTGTGGAAATCTAGCTCTTCAGTGAACAGAGGCCTGCATTTAACATTGCTTTGCATACAAAGATGATTCCAAGGGCTCCTCTCTCTACAGGGTGCTCTGAAGCCACAGGAGAAACTACCCACACTCACTGTTCTCTAATGGAAACTGTGAAACCAAGCATCCATTTGTACAGAAAGTCGCTCTCCTGTTGAAGCACTACATTGACCAAGGTTTCATGGAAAGTGCTGTAGGACATTCTGGATGGAGAGCCTGAAGCTCACATGGAGGCTATTGGTCAAATTTCACTCACCGTCGAATTAGAGTGCTGTGGGATGAGGTTCTAGCAAGGAATGGCAAGCACCCCGTTTCTTTCAATTAGACTCACATGTTCTCAGGAACACTTACCAACAGTGGAGAGAAGATGGGCAACAAGGGTGATTTCCATGCAGCCTGGAGACCACAACTGTCCTGCTTCCCTTTGTGTAAATAACTGCTACTCCCAGGAGGCTCCAATATCAAAGTGGTCACACTGCCTCTATATCTGCAGTTTCCAAACCATGAGAAGACACACAGGCCACACACTGAGCCCTTCCATGAATAAATTTTGCTCCACAGAGGGTCTGCATGCCATGTATGGCCTAAGCGAGTGAAGGCCCTAGGAAGTCGAGGGGACCCTGGGACTTGCCATTGCCTCGTAGTGCTCAGGGAAAACATGTCCATTTTCTTCAGGTTGGATGCAAATTCGAGTTTCTGCTTCAGGTAAAAGAGGTCAGGTAGGAGAGCCCAGGGTGAAGGCAAAGCACAGAGTTTTTTCCATGCAGCTCCAGTTTCCTCACCTGGGCCAACAAGCATGGAAGGAAAAGCCTCCCTACAACTGGATTCCTGAGGAAGTTTCAAAGCAGAGGGAACTCTGACTACACAAGCTAGAGTGCCCTGCTTAGGCCTTCCCTCTGACAACCAAGTCAATCCCAAGGGCCTATGGGTTGGAGCTGCTTTAAAGGGACAAGAGTGACTTTGGGCACACAGTGTTCCCCCATGGAAAATGGTGCTGAACCGAGCATAAATTTCCTCTTGCAAGGTTTCTTAACATTAAAATACTACATTGAATAAGGTTTCATGGACACTGCTGCAGGCCTTTCTGGATGGAAAAATTGCAGCTTACTTAGAGGCTACTGGTAAATTTTCATGAGTCTTCTAGGTAAAGAGGAGAAGCTGCTAGGAAGGGGTTGCAAGCACCTTGTTCTCTTGGAATACACTCAGTCTTCACCAAAGAGGCTTGCCAGCAGTGAAGAAAAGTCAAACAACAATGGTGTATGTCATGCAGATAAGATGCTGCATGAATCCTGGTTGAAAATGGACTAATGACTATTTGGCCCTCAGGCCCCAATATGAACATTGACACACAGCCTCCATATCTGCAGCTTCCAAGCATGAAAGAGACAAAAATGCTACACAATGGGACGATCTCTAATGAACTTTGCTCTGTAGAGACTGCATAGTGTGTAAGTCATAAGCGGGAGCAGTTGCTAGGTAGGCCTGGGTGACAGTGAGACTTGCCAGGCCCTAGCAGTGCTCAGGGAAAAGCTGTACTTTTTCTTCAGGCTGGATGCAATTCAAGGCTCTGCTTGAGGTAGAGACAGGTCAGGTAGCAGATCCCTGGTTGAAGGCAAAGCACAGAGTTGTTCTGTGCTGCTTCGATTTCCACACCCAGGCTGAGAAGCATGGAAGGAAAAGCCTCTCTAGAACTGGGTACCTGAGCAAGTTTCAGAGCAGGGGGAAGTCTGGCTCTATAAGCAAGAGAGCCCTGCTTAGGCCTTCACTCTTGCAATAAGGGTGATCCCAAGTACCTGTGGGTTGGAGGATGCTATTAAGACACTGGAGAGATTTTCAGCAAATAGTGTTCCCCCATGGAAAATGGTGTAGACCAGAGAGTCCGTTTCCTCCTGCAAGGCATTTTAGCATGAAAGCAGTCCATTGACTAAGATTTCATGGAAACTGCTTTAGGCATTTCTGCATGGAAAAACTGTGGCTAACTTGGAGGCTAGTAGTGAAGTTTAGTTTGTCCTCTAGATCAGGAGTGTTGTAGGATGAGATCTTGGCAAGGGATTGCAAGCAACTTGTTTCTTTGGAATAGACTCACTTTTCCCCAAAGAGGCTTGCCAGCAGTGAAGAAAAGTCTAGCAGCAATGGTGTTTGGCATGCAGCTAAGAGGCCACATGAATCATGCTTGAAAATGGGGTTATGACTGTTTTGCCATCAGTCCCTATTGTGAAAGTTGACACACAGCCTCTGATTCTGCAGCTTCAGAGCAGTGAAAGAGTCACACGTGCCACACAGTGCAATGTTGTATAATGAACATTGCTCAGAGAGGTTCTGCATGGGGTGTATGCCCTAAGCAGGAGCAGGGCCTAGGTAGGCCTAGGTGACAGTGGGACTTGCCAGGGCCTAGCAGGGCTCAGGGGGAAACTGTTAGCTTGCTTCATGCTGGAGGCAAATTCCAGTTTCTGCTTAAGGTAAAGAGACTCCTCTTAGGACTTCCCAGGATGAATGGTAAGCACATTGTTTTTCTCAGTGCAGCTCCACATTCCTCAATTGGGTCGATCAGCCTGGCAGTCAGAGACTCCCTAGAACTGTTTTCCTGGGGCAGTTTGAAAGTTGGGAATGTCTAGCTCTCCAAGGAAGACAGGCCTGTGTTTACCATAGCTTTCAATACAAATGTGATTCCAAGGGTTCCTCACTCTAGATGGTGCTCTAAAGCCATAGGAGAGAGTATCCACACACACTGTTCTCTAATAGAAACTGTGCAAAACCAAGCATCCATTTGTACAGAAAGGCACTCTCCTGTTGAAGCCCCACATTGACCAAGGTTTCATCCAAACTGCTGCAGGCCTTTCTGGATGGAGAAACTGCAGTTTACTTGAAGGCTAGTTTCATGTTTTGTGTGTTTTCTATATCAAGACTGTTGTGGGATGAGATCCTCGCAAAGGATGGCAAGCAACTTGTTTCTTTAGATAGAATCACTTTTCCCCAAAGAGGCTTGCCAGCAGTGAAGAAAAGTCAAGCAACAAGGGTGTTTGGTATGCATCTAAGAGGTCTCATGAATCCCACTTGAATATGGGGTTATGAATGTTTTGCCATCAGGCTGCAAAGTGAATGTTGACACAAAGCCTCTGATCCTACAGCTTCCAAGCTGTGCAAGAGACACCCATGCCACACACTGCAACATTCTATAGTGAACTTTGCTCCAGAGAGGTTCTGCATAGGATTTATGGCTGAAGTGGGAGTAGGCCCTACACAGTTGTAGGTGATACTGGGACTTACCAGAGCCTAGCAGGGCCCAGGGAAAAACTGTTCAATTACTTCATGCTGGAGGCAAATTCGAATTTCTGTTTAAAGCAGAGAGACTTTTGGTATGACTTTCCAGGATGAATGCTAAGCACAATGTTTTTCTCTCTACAGCCCCAAGTTCCTCATTGGGGCTGACCAGCCTGGCAGTCAGAGACTCCCTAGTACTGCGTTCTTGAGGCAGCTTGAAAGCTGTGGAAATCTAGCTCTTCAGTGAACAGAGGCCTGCATTTAACATTGCTTTGCATACAAAGATGATTCCAAGGGCTCCTCTCTCTACAGGGTGCTCTGAAGCCACAGGAGAAACTACCCACACTCACTGTTCTCTAATGGAAACTGTGAAACCAAGCATCCATTTGTACAGAAAGTCGCTCTCCTGTTGAAGCACTACATTGACCAAGGTTTCATGGAAAGTGCTGTAGGACATTCTGGATGGAGAGCCTGAAGCTCACATGGAGGCTATTGGTCAAATTTCACTCACCGTCGAATTAGAGTGCTGTGGGATGAGGTTCTAGCAAGGAATGGCAAGCACCCCGTTTCTTTCAATTAGACTCACATGTTCTCAGGAACACTTACCAACAGTGGAGAGAAGATGGGCAACAAGGGTGATTTCCATGCAGCCTGGAGACCACAACTGTCCTGCTTCCCTTTGTGTAAATAACTGCTACTCCCAGGAGGCTCCAATATCAAAGTGGTCACACTGCCTCTATATCTGCAGTTTCCAAACCATGAGAAGACACACAGGCCACACACTGAGCCCTTCCATGAGTAAATTTTGCTCCACAGAGGGTCTGCATGCCATGTATGGCCTAAGCGAGTGAAGGCCCTAGGAAGTCGAGGGGACCCTGGGACTTGCCATTGCCTCGTAGTGCTCAGGGAAAACATGTCCATTTTCTTCAGGTTGGATGCAAATTCGAGTTTCTGCTTCAGGTAAAAGAGGTCAGGTAGGAGAGCCCAGGGTGAAGGCAAAGCACAGAGTTTTTTCCATGCAGCTCCAGTTTCCTCACCTGGGCCAACAAGCATGGAAGGAAAAGCCTCCCTACAACTGGATTCCTGAGGAAGTTTCAAAGCAGAGGGAACTCTGACTACACAAGCTAGAGTGCCCTGCTTAGGCCTTCCCTCTGACAACCAAGTCAATCCCAAGGGCCTATGGGTTGGAGCTGCTTTAAAGGGACAAGAGTGACTTTGGGCACACAGTGTTCCCCCATGGAAAATGGTGCTGAACCGAGCATAAATTTCCTCTTGCAAGGTTTCTTAACATTAAAATACTACATTGAATAAGGTTTCATGGACACTGCTGCAGGCCTTTCTGGATGGAAAAATTGCAGCTTACTTAGAGGCTACTGGTAAATTTTCATGAGTCTTCTAGGTAAAGAGGAGAAGCTGCTAGGAAGGGGTTGCAAGCACCTTGTTCTCTTGGAATACACTCAGTCTTCACCAAAGAGGCTTGCCAGCAGTGAAGAAAAGTCAAACAACAATGGTGTATGTCATGCAGATAAGATGCTGCATGAATCCTGGTTGAAAATGGACTAATGACTATTTGGCCCTCAGGCCCCAATATGAACATTGACACACAGCCTCCATATCTGCAGCTTCCAAGCATGAAAGAGACAAAAATGCTACACAATGGGACGATCTCTAATGAACTTTGCTCTGTAGAGACTGCATAGTGTGTAAGTCATAAGCGGGAGCAGTTGCTAGGTAGGCCTGGGTGACAGTGAGACTTGCCAGGCCCTAGCAGTGCTCAGGGAAAAGCTGTACTTTTTCTTCAGGCTGGATGCAATTCAAGGCTCTGCTTGAGGTAGAGACAGGTCAGGTAGCAGATCCCTGGTTGAAGGCAAAGCACAGAGTTGTTCTGTGCTGCTTCGATTTCCACACCCAGGCTGAGAAGCATGGAAGGAAAAGCCTCTCTAGAACTGGGTACCTGAGCAAGTTTCAGAGCAGGGGGAAGTCTGGCTCTATAAGCAAGAGAGCCCTGCTTAGGCCTTCACTCTTGCAATAAGGGTGATCCCAAGTACCTGTGGGTTGGAGGATGCTATTAAGACACTGGAGAGATTTTCAGCAAATAGTGTTCCCCCATGGAAAATGGTGTAGACCAGAGAGTCCGTTTCCTCCTGCAAGGCATTTTAGCATGAAAGCAGTCCATTGACTAAGATTTCATGGAAACTGCTTTAGGCATTTCTGCATGGAAAAACTGTGGCTAACTTGGAGGCTAGTAGTGAAGTTTAGTTTGTCCTCTAGATCAGGAGTGTTGTAGGATGAGATCTTGGCAAGGGATTGCAAGCAACTTGTTTCTTTGGAATAGACTCACTTTTCCCCAAAGAGGCTTGCCAGCAGTGAAGAAAAGTCTAGCAGCAATGGTGTTTGGCATGCAGCTAAGAGGCCACATGAATCATGCTTGAAAATGGGGTTATGACTGTTTTGCCATCAGTCCCTATTGTGAAAGTTGACACACAGCCTCTGATTCTGCAGCTTCAGAGCAGTGAAAGAGTCACACGTGCCACACAGTGCAATGTTGTATAATGAACATTGCTCAGAGAGGTTCTGCATGGGGTGTATGCCCTAAGCAGGAGCAGGGCCTAGGTAGGCCTAGGTGACAGTGGGACTTGCCAGGGCCTAGCAGGGCTCAGGGGGAAACTGTTAGCTTGCTTCATGCTGGAGGCAAATTCCAGTTTCTGCTTAAGGTAAAGAGACTCCTCTTAGGACTTCCCAGGATGAATGGTAAGCACATTGTTTTTCTCAGTGCAGCTCCACATTCCTCAATTGGGTCGATCAGCCTGGCAGTCAGAGACTCCCTAGAACTGTTTTCCTGGGGCAGTTTGAAAGTTGGGAATGTCTAGCTCTCCAAGGAAGACAGGCCTGTGTTTACCATAGCTTTCAATACAAATGTGATTCCAAGGGTTCCTCACTCTAGATGGTGCTCTAAAGCCATAGGAGAGAGTATCCACACACACTGTTCTCTAATAGAAACTGTGCAAAACCAAGCATCCATTTGTACAGAAAGGCACTCTCCTGTTGAAGCCCCACATTGACCAAGGTTTCATCCAAACTGCTGCAGGCCTTTCTGGATGGAGAAACTGCAGTTTACTTGAAGGCTAGTTTCATGTTTTGTGTGTTTTCTATATCAAGACTGTTGTGGGATGAGATCCTCGCAAAGGATGGCAAGCAACTTGTTTCTTTAGATAGAATCACTTTTCCCCAAAGAGGCTTGCCAGCAGTGAAGAAAAGTCAAGCAACAAGGGTGTTTGGTATGCATCTAAGAGGTCTCATGAATCCCACTTGAATATGGGGTTATGAATGTTTTGCCATCAGGCTGCAAAGTGAATGTTGACACAAAGCCTCTGATCCTACAGCTTCCAAGCTGTGCAAGAGACACCCATGCCACACACTGCAACATTCTATAGTGAACTTTGCTCCAGAGAGGTTCTGCATAGGATTTATGGCTGAAGTGGGAGTAGGCCCTACACAGTTGTAGGTGATACTGGGACTTACCAGAGCCTAGCAGGGCCCAGGGAAAAACTGTTCAATTACTTCATGCTGGAGGCAAATTCGAATTTCTGTTTAAAGCAGAGAGACTTTTGGTATGACTTTCCAGGATGAATGCTAAGCACAATGTTTTTCTCTCTACAGCCCCAAGTTCCTCATTGGGGCTGACCAGCCTGGCAGTCAGAGACTCCCTAGTACTGCGTTCTTGAGGCAGCTTGAAAGCTGTGGAAATCTAGCTCTTCAGTGAACAGAGGCCTGCATTTAACATTGCTTTGCATACAAAGATGATTCCAAGGGCTCCTCTCTCTACAGGGTGCTCTGAAGCCACAGGAGAAACTACCCACACTCACTGTTCTCTAATGGAAACTGTGAAACCAAGCATCCATTTGTACAGAAAGTCGCTCTCCTGTTGAAGCACTACATTGACCAAGGTTTCATGGAAAGTGCTGTAGGACATTCTGGATGGAGAGCCTGAAGCTCACATGGAGGCTATTGGTCAAATTTCACTCACCGTCGAATTAGAGTGCTGTGGGATGAGGTTCTAGCAAGGAATGGCAAGCACCCCGTTTCTTTCAATTAGACTCACATGTTCTCAGGAACACTTACCAACAGTGGAGAGAAGATGGGCAACAAGGGTGATTTCCATGCAGCCTGGAGACCACAACTGTCCTGCTTCCCTTTGTGTAAATAACTGCTACTCCCAGGAGGCTCCAATATCAAAGTGGTCACACTGCCTCTATATCTGCAGTTTCCAAACCATGAGAAGACACACAGGCCACACACTGAGCCCTTCCATGAGTAAATTTTGCTCCACAGAGGGTCTGCATGCCATGTATGGCCTAAGCGAGTGAAGGCCCTAGGAAGTCGAGGGGACCCTGGGACTTGCCATTGCCTCGTAGTGCTCAGGGAAAACATGTCCATTTTCTTCAGGTTGGATGCAAATTCGAGTTTCTGCTTCAGGTAAAAGAGGTCAGGTAGGAGAGCCCAGGGTGAAGGCAAAGCACAGAGTTTTTTCCATGCAGCTCCAGTTTCCTCACCTGGGCCAACAAGCATGGAAGGAAAAGCCTCCCTACAACTGGATTCCTGAGGAAGTTTCAAAGCAGAGGGAACTCTGACTACACAAGCTAGAGTGCCCTGCTTAGGCCTTCCCTCTGACAACCAAGTCAATCCCAAGGGCCTATGGGTTGGAGCTGCTTTAAAGGGACAAGAGTGACTTTGGGCACACAGTGTTCCCCCATGGAAAATGGTGCTGAACCGAGCATAAATTTCCTCTTGCAAGGTTTCTTAACATTAAAATACTACATTGAATAAGGTTTCATGGACACTGCTGCAGGCCTTTCTGGATGGAAAAATTGCAGCTTACTTAGAGGCTACTGGTAAATTTTCATGAGTCTTCTAGGTAAAGAGGAGAAGCTGCTAGGAAGGGGTTGCAAGCACCTTGTTCTCTTGGAATACACTCAGTCTTCACCAAAGAGGCTTGCCAGCAGTGAAGAAAAGTCAAACAACAATGGTGTATGTCATGCAGATAAGATGCTGCATGAATCCTGGTTGAAAATGGACTAATGACTATTTGGCCCTCAGGCCCCAATATGAACATTGACACACAGCCTCCATATCTGCAGCTTCCAAGCATGAAAGAGACAAAAATGCTACACAATGGGACGATCTCTAATGAACTTTGCTCTGTAGAGACTGCATAGTGTGTAAGTCATAAGCGGGAGCAGTTGCTAGGTAGGCCTGGGTGACAGTGAGACTTGCCAGGCCCTAGCAGTGCTCAGGGAAAAGCTGTACTTTTTCTTCAGGCTGGATGCAATTCAAGGCTCTGCTTGAGGTAGAGACAGGTCAGGTAGCAGATCCCTGGTTGAAGGCAAAGCACAGAGTTGTTCTGTGCTGCTTCGATTTCCACACCCAGGCTGAGAAGCATGGAAGGAAAAGCCTCTCTAGAACTGGGTACCTGAGCAAGTTTCAGAGCAGGGGGAAGTCTGGCTCTATAAGCAAGAGAGCCCTGCTTAGGCCTTCACTCTTGCAATAAGGGTGATCCCAAGTACCTGTGGGTTGGAGGATGCTATTAAGACACTGGAGAGATTTTCAGCAAATAGTGTTCCCCCATGGAAAATGGTGTAGACCAGAGAGTCCGTTTCCTCCTGCAAGGCATTTTAGCATGAAAGCAGTCCATTGACTAAGATTTCATGGAAACTGCTTTAGGCATTTCTGCATGGAAAAACTGTGGCTAACTTGGAGGCTAGTAGTGAAGTTTAGTTTGTCCTCTAGATCAGGAGTGTTGTAGGATGAGATCTTGGCAAGGGATTGCAAGCAACTTGTTTCTTTGGAATAGACTCACTTTTCCCCAAAGAGGCTTGCCAGCAGTGAAGAAAAGTCTAGCAGCAATGGTGTTTGGCATGCAGCTAAGAGGCCACATGAATCATGCTTGAAAATGGGGTTATGACTGTTTTGCCATCAGTCCCTATTGTGAAAGTTGACACACAGCCTCTGATTCTGCAGCTTCAGAGCAGTGAAAGAGTCACACGTGCCACACAGTGCAATGTTGTATAATGAACATTGCTCAGAGAGGTTCTGCATGGGGTGTATGCCCTAAGCAGGAGCAGGGCCTAGGTAGGCCTAGGTGACAGTGGGACTTGCCAGGGCCTAGCAGGGCTCAGGGGGAAACTGTTAGCTTGCTTCATGCTGGAGGCAAATTCCAGTTTCTGCTTAAGGTAAAGAGACTCCTCTTAGGACTTCCCAGGATGAATGGTAAGCACATTGTTTTTCTCAGTGCAGCTCCACATTCCTCAATTGGGTCGATCAGCCTGGCAGTCAGAGACTCCCTAGAACTGTTTTCCTGGGGCAGTTTGAAAGTTGGGAATGTCTAGCTCTCCAAGGAAGACAGGCCTGTGTTTACCATAGCTTTCAATACAAATGTGATTCCAAGGGTTCCTCACTCTAGATGGTGCTCTAAAGCCATAGGAGAGAGTATCCACACACACTGTTCTCTAATAGAAACTGTGCAAAACCAAGCATCCATTTGTACAGAAAGGCACTCTCCTGTTGAAGCCCCACATTGACCAAGGTTTCATCCAAACTGCTGCAGGCCTTTCTGGATGGAGAAACTGCAGTTTACTTGAAGGCTAGTTTCATGTTTTGTGTGTTTTCTATATCAAGACTGTTGTGGGATGAGATCCTCGCAAAGGATGGCAAGCAACTTGTTTCTTTAGATAGAATCACTTTTCCCCAAAGAGGCTTGCCAGCAGTGAAGAAAAGTCAAGCAACAAGGGTGTTTGGTATGCATCTAAGAGGTCTCATGAATCCCACTTGAATATGGGGTTATGAATGTTTTGCCATCAGGCTGCAAAGTGAATGTTGACACAAAGCCTCTGATCCTACAGCTTCCAAGCTGTGCAAGAGACACCCATGCCACACACTGCAACATTCTATAGTGAACTTTGCTCCAGAGAGGTTCTGCATAGGATTTATGGCTGAAGTGGGAGTAGGCCCTACACAGTTGTAGGTGATACTGGGACTTACCAGAGCCTAGCAGGGCCCAGGGAAAAACTGTTCAATTACTTCATGCTGGAGGCAAATTCGAATTTCTGTTTAAAGCAGAGAGACTTTTGGTATGACTTTCCAGGATGAATGCTAAGCACAATGTTTTTCTCTCTACAGCCCCAAGTTCCTCATTGGGGCTGACCAGCCTGGCAGTCAGAGACTCCCTAGTACTGTGTTCTTGAGGCAGCTTGAAAGCTGTGGAAATCTAGCTCTTCAGTGAACAGAGGCCTGCATTTAACATTGCTTTGCATACAAAGATGATTCCAAGGGCTCCTCTCTCTACAGGGTGCTCTGAAGCCACAGGAGAAACTACCCACACTCACTGTTCTCTAATGGAAACTGTGAAACCAAGCATCCATTTGTACAGAAAGTCGCTCTCCTGTTGAAGCACTACATTGACCAAGGTTTCATGGAAAGTGCTGTAGGACATTCTGGATGGAGAGCCTGAAGCTCACATGGAGGCTATTGGTCAAATTTCACTCACCGTCGAATTAGAGTGCTGTGGGATGAGGTTCTAGCAAGGAATGGCAAGCACCCCGTTTCTTTCAATTAGACTCACATGTTCTCAGGAACACTTACCAACAGTGGAGAGAAGATGGGCAACAAGGGTGATTTCCATGCAGCCTGGAGACCACAACTGTCCTGCTTCCCTTTCTGTAAATAACTGCTACTCCCAGGAGGCTCCAATATCAAAGTGGTCACACTGCCTCTATATCTGCAGTTTCCAAACCATGATAAGACACACAGGCCACACACTGAGCCCTTCCATGAATAAATTTTGCTCCACAGAGGGTCTGCATGCCATGTATGACCTAAGCGAGTGAAGGCCCTAGTAAGTCGAGGGGACCCTGGGACTTGCCATTGCCTCGTAGTGCTCAGGGAAAACATGTCCATTTTCTTCAGGTTGGATGCAAATTCGAGTTTCTGCTTCAGGTAAAAGAGGTCAGGTAGGAGAGCCCAGGGTGAAGGCAAAGCACAGAGTTTTTTCCATGCAGCTCCAGTTTCCTCACCTGGGCCAACAAGCATGGAAGGAAAAGCCTCCCTACAACTGGATTCCTGAGGAAGTTTCAAAGCAGAGGGAACTCTGACTACACAAGCTAGAGTGCCCTGCTTAGGCCTTCCCTCTGACAACCAAGTCAATCCCAAGGGCCTATGGGTTGGAGCTGCTTTAAAGGGACAAGAGTGACTTTGGGCACACAGTGTTCCCCCATGGAAAATGGTGCTGAACCGAGCATAAATTTCCTCTTGCAAGGTTTCTTAACATTAAAATACTACATTGAATAAGGTTTCATGGACACTGCTGCAGGCCTTTCTGGATGGAAAAATTGCAGCTTACTTAGAGGCTACTGGTAAATTTTCATGAGTCTTCTAGGTAAAGAGGAGAAGCTGCTAGGAAGGGGTTGCAAGCACCTTGTTCTCTTGGAATACACTCAGTCTTCACCAAAGAGGCTTGCCAGCAGTGAAGAAAAGTCAAACAACAATGGTGTATGTCATGCAGATAAGATGCTGCATGAATCCTGGTTGAAAATGGACTAATGACTATTTGGCCCTCAGGCCCCAATATGAACATTGACACACAGCCTCCATATCTGCAGCTTCCAAGCATGAAAGAGACAAAAATGCTACACAATGGGACCATCTCTAATGAACTTTGCTCTGTAGAGACTGCATAGTGTGTAAGTCATAAGCGGGAGCAGTTGCTAGGTAGGCCTGGGTGACAGTGAGACTTGCCAGGCCCTAGCAGTGCTCAGGGAAAAGCTGTACTTTTTCTTCAGGCTGGATGCAATTCAAGGCTCTGCTTGAGGTAGAGACAGGTCAGGTAGCAGATCCCTGGTTGAAGGCAAAGCACAGAGTTGTTCTGTGCTGCTTCGATTTCCACACCCAGGCTGAGAAGCATGGAAGGAAAAGCCTCTCTAGAACTGGGTACCTGAGCAAGTTTCAGAGCAGGGGGAAGTCTGGCTCTATAAGCAAGAGAGCCCTGCTTAGGCCTTCACTCTTGCAATAAGGGTGATCCCAAGTACCTGTGGGTTGGAGGATGCTATTAAGACACTGGAGAGATTTTCAGCAAATAGTGTTCCCCCATGGAAAATGGTGTAGACCAGAGAGTCCGTTTCCTCCTGCAAGGCATTGTAGCATGAAAGCAGTCCATTGACTAAGATTTCATGGAAACTGCTTTAGGCATTTCTGCATGGAAAAACTGTGGCTAACTTGGAGGCTAGTAGTGAAGTTTAGTTTGTCCTCTAGATCAGGAGTGTTGTAGGATGAGATCTTGGCAAGGGATTGCAAGCAACTTCTTTCTTTGGAATAGACTCACTTTTCCCCAAAGAGGCTTGCCAGCAGTGAAGAAAAGTCTAGCAGCAATGGTGTTTGGCATGCAGCTAAGAGGCCACATGAATCATGCTTGAAAATGGGGTTATGACTGTTTTGCCATCAGTCCCTATTGTGAAAGTTGACACACAGCCTCTGATTCTGCAGCTTCAGAGCAGTGAAAGAGTCACACGTGCCACACAGTGCAATGTTGTATAATGAACATTGCTCAGAGAGGTTCTGCATGGGGTGTATGCCCTAAGCAGGAGCAGGGCCTAGGTAGGCCTAGGTGACAGTGGGACTTGCCAGGGCCTAGCAGGGCTCAGGGGGAAACTGTTAGCTTGCTTCATGCTGGAGGCAAATTCCAGTTTCTGCTTAAGGTAAAGAGACTTCTCTTAGGACTTCCCAGGATGAATGGTAAGCACATTGTTTTTCTCAGTGCAGCTCCACATTCCTCAATTGGGTCGATCAGCCTGGCAGTCAGAGACTCCCTAGAACTGTTTTCCTGGGGCAGTTTGAAAGTTGGGAATGTCTAGCTCTCCAAGGAAGACAGGCCTGTGTTTACCATAGCTTTCAATACAAATGTGATTCCAAGGGTTCCTCACTCTAGATGGTGCTCTAAAGCCATAGGAGAGAGTATCCACACACACTGTTCTCTAATAGAAACTGTGCAAAACCAAGCATCCATTTGTACAGAAAGGCACTCTCCTGTTGAAGCCCCACATTGACCAAGGTTTCATCCAAACTGCTGCAGGCCTTTCTGGATGGAGACACTGCAGTTTACTTGAAGGCTAGTTTCATGTTTTGTGTGTTTTCTATATCAAGACTGTTGTGGGATGAGATCCTCGCAAAGGATGGCAAGCAACTTGTTTCTTTAGATAGAATCACTTTTCCCCAAAGAGGCTTGCCAGCAGTGAAGAAAAGTCAAGCAACAAGGGTGTTTGGTATGCATCTAAGAGGTCTCATGAATCCCACTTGAATATGGGGTTATGAATGTTTTGCCATCAGGCTGCAAAGTGAATGTTGACACAAAGCCTCTGATCCTACAGCTTCCAAGCTGTGCAAGAGACACCCATGCCACACACTGCAACATTCTATAGTGAACTTTGCTCCAGAGAGGTTCTGCATAGGATTTATGGCTGAAGTGGGAGTAGGCCCTACACAGTTGTAGGTGATACTGGGACTTACCAGAGCCTAGCAGGGCCCAGGGAAAAACTGTTCAATTACTTCATGCTGGAGGCAAATTCGAATTTCTGTTTAAAGCAGAGAGACTTTTGGTATGACTTTCCAGGATGAATGCTAAGCACAATGTTTTTCTCTCTACAGCCCCAAGTTCCTCATTGGGGCTGACCAGCCTGGCAGTCAGAGACTCCCTAGTACTGCGTTCTTGAGGCAGCTTGAAAGCTGTGGAAATCTAGCTCTTCAGTGAACAGAGGCCTGCATTTAACATTGCTTTGCATACAAAGATGATTCCAAGGGCTCCTCTCTCTACAGGGTGCTCTGAAGCCACAGGAGAAACTACCCACACTCACTGTTCTCTAATGGAAACTGTGAAACCAAGCATCCATTTGTACAGAAAGTCGCTCTCCTGTTGAAGCACTACATTGACCAAGGTTTCATGGAAAGTGCTGTAGGACATTCTGGATGGAGAGCCTGAAGCTCACATGGAGGCTATTGGTCAAATTTCACTCACCGTCGAATTAGAGTGCTGTGGGATGAGGTTCTAGCAAGGAATGGCAAGCACCCCGTTTCTTTCAATTAGACTCACATGTTCTCAGGAACACTTACCAACAGTGGAGAGAAGATGGGCAACAAGGGTGATTTCCATGCAGCCTGGAGACCACAACTGTCCTGCTTCCCTTTGTGTAAATAACTGCTACTCCCATGAGGCTCCAATATCAAAGTGGTCACACTGCCTCTATATCTGCAGTTTCCAAACCATGATAAGACACACAGGCCACACACTGAGCCCTTCCATGAGTAAATTTTGCTCCACAGAGGGTCTGCATGCCATGTATGGCCTAAGCGAGTGAAGGCCCTAGGAAGTCTCGGGGACCCTGGGACTTGCCATTGCCTCGTAGTGCTCAGGGAAAACATGTCCATTTTCTTCAGGTTGGATGCAAATTCGAGTTTCTGCTTCAGGTAAAAGAGGTCAGGTAGGAGAGCCCAGGGTGAAGGCAAAGCACAGAGTTTTTTCCATGCAGCTCCAGTTTCCTCACCTGGGCCAACAAGCATGGAAGGAAAAGCCTCCCTACAACTGGATTCCTGAGGAAGTTTCAAAGCAGAGGGAACTCTGACTACACAAGCTAGAGTGCCCTGCTTAGGCCTTCCCTCTGACAACCAAGTCAATCCCAAGGGCCTATGGGTTGGAGCTGCTTTAAAGGGACAAGAGTGACTTTGGGCACACAGTGTTCCCCCATGGAAAATGGTGCTGAACCGAGCATAAATTTCCTCTTGCAAGGTTTCTTAACATTAAAATACTACATTGAATAAGGTTTCATGGACACTGCTGCAGGCCTTTCTGGATGGAAAAATTGCAGCTTACTTAGAGGCTACTGGTAAATTTTCATGAGTCTTCTAGGTAAAGAGGAGAAGCTGCTAGGAAGGGGTTGCAAGCACCTTGTTCTCTTGGAATACACTCAGTCTTCACCAAAGAGGCTTGCCAGCAGTGAAGAAAAGTCAAACAACAATGGTGTATGTCATGCAGATAAGATGCTGCATGAATCCTGGTTGAAAATGGACTAATGACTATTTGGCCCTCAGGCCCCAATATGAACATTGACACACAGCCTCCATATCTGCAGCTTCCAAGCATGAAAGAGACAAAAATGCTACACAATGGGACCATCTCTAATGAACTTTGCTCTGTAGAGACTGCATAGTGTGTAAGTCATAAGCGGGAGCAGTTGCTAGGTAGGCCTGGGTGACAGTGAGACTTGCCAGGCCCTAGCAGTGCTCAGGGAAAAGCTGTACTTTTTCTTCAGGCTGGATGCAATTCAAGGCTCTGCTTGAGGTAGAGACAGGTCAGGTAGCAGATCCCTGGTTGAAGGCAAAGCACAGAGTTGTTCTGTGCTGCTTCGATTTCCACACCCAGGCTGAGAAGCATGGAAGGAAAAGCCTCTCTAGAACTGGGTACCTGAGCAAGTTTCAGAGCAGGGGGAAGTCTGGCTCTATAAGCAAGAGAGCCCTGCTTAGGCCTTCACTCTTGCAATAAGGGTGATCCCAAGTACCTGTGGGTTGGAGGATGCTATTAAGACACTGGAGAGATTTTCAGCAAATAGTGTTCCCCCATGGAAAATGGTGTAGACCAGAGAGTCCGTTTCCTCCTGCAAGGCATTGTAGCATGAAAGCAGTCCATTGACTAAGATTTCATGGAAACTGCTTTAGGCATTTCTGCATGGAAAAACTGTGGCTAACTTGGAGGCTAGTAGTGAAGTTTAGTTTGTCCTCTAGATCAGGAGTGTTGTAGGATGAGATCTTGGCAAGGGATTGCAAGCAACTTGTTTCTTTGGAATAGACTCACTTTTCCCCAAAGAGGCTTGCCAGCAGTGAAGAAAAGTCTAGCAGCAATGGTGTTTGGCATGCAGCTAAGAGGCCACATGAATCATGCTTGAAAATGGGGTTATGACTGTTTTGCCATCAGTCTCTATTGTGAAAGTTGACACACAGCCTCTGATTCTGCAGCTTCAGAGCAGTGAAAGAGTCACACGTGCCACACAGTGCAATGTTGTATAATGAACATTGCTCAGAGAGGTTCTGCATGGGGTGTATGCCCTAAGCAGGAGCAGGGCCTAGGTAGGCCTAGGTGACAGTGGGACTTGCCAGGGCCTAGCAGGGCTCAGGGGGAAACTGTTAGCTTGCTTCATGCTGGAGGCAAATTCCAGTTTCTGCTTAAGGTAAAGAGACTTCTCTTAGGACTTCCCAGGATGAATGGTAAGCACATTGTTTTTCTCAGTGCAGCTCCACATTCCTCAATTGGGTCGATCAGCCTGGCAGTCAGAGACTCCCTAGAACTGTTTTCCTGGGGCAGTTTGAAAGTTGGGAATGTCTAGCTCTCCAAGGAAGACAGGCCTGTGTTTACCATAGCTTTCAATACAAATGTGATTCCAAGGGTTCCTCACTCTAGATGGTGCTCTAAAGCCATAGGAGAGAGTATCCACACACACTGTTCTCTAATAGAAACTGTGCAAAACCAAGCATCCATTTGTACAGAAAGGCACTCTCCTGTTGAAGCCCCACATTGACCAAGGTTTCATCCAAACTGCTGCAGGCCTTTCTGGATGGAGACACTGCAGTTTACTTGAAGGCTAGTTTCATGTTTTGTGTGTTTTCTATATCAAGACTGTTGTGGGATGAGATCCTCGCAAAGGATGGCAAGCAACTTGTTTCTTTAGATAGAATCACTTTTCCCCAAAGAGGCTTGCCAGCAGTGAAGAAAAGTCAAGCAACAAGGGTGTTTGGTATGCATCTAAGAGGTCTCATGAATCCCACTTGAATATGGGGTTATGAATGTTTTGCCATCAGGCTGCAAAGTGAATGTTGACACAAAGCCTCTGATCCTACAGCTTCCAAGCTGTGCAAGAGACACCCATGCCACACACTGCAACATTCTATAGTGAACTTTGCTCCAGAGAGGTTCTGCATAGGATTTATGGCTGAAGTGGGAGTAGGCCCTACACAGTTGTAGGTGATACTGGGACTTACCAGAGCCTAGCAGGGCCCAGGGAAAAACTGTTC
This sequence comes from Hippopotamus amphibius kiboko, assembly GCF_030028045.1. NCBI lineage: Eukaryota > Metazoa > Chordata > Mammalia > Artiodactyla > Hippopotamidae > Hippopotamus > Hippopotamus amphibius. Next base: position 141,027,466 of record NC_080189.1, on the reverse strand, counting down.
AATTACTTCATGCTGGAGGCAAATTCGAATTTCTGTTTAAAGCAGAGAGACTTTTGGTATGACTTTCCAGGATGAATGCTAAGCACAATGTTTTTCTCTCTACAGCCCCAAGTTCCTCATTGGGGCTGACCAGCCTGGCAGTCAGAGACTCCCTAGTACTGCGTTCTTGAGGCAGCTTGAAAGCTGTGGAAATCTAGCTCTTCAGTGAACAGAGGCCTGCATTTAACATTGCTTTGCATACAAAGATGATTCCAAGGGCTCCTCTCTCTACAGGGTGCTCTGAAGCCACAGGAGAAACTACCCACACTCACTGTTCTCTAATGGAAACTGTGAAACCAAGCATCCATTTGTACAGAAAGTCGCTCTCCTGTTGAAGCACTACATTGACCAAGGTTTCATGGAAAGTGCTGTAGGACATTCTGGATGGAGAGCCTGAAGCTCACATGGAGGCTATTGGTCAAATTTCACTCACCGTCGAATTAGAGTGCTGTGGGATGAGGTTCTAGCAAGGAATGGCAAGCACCCCGTTTCTTTCAATTAGACTCACATGTTCTCAGGAACACTTACCAACAGTGGAGAGAAGATGGGCAACAAGGGTGATTTCCATGCAGCCTGGAGACCACAACTGTCCTGCTTCCCTTTGTGTAAATAACTGCTACTCCCAGGAGGCTCCAATATCAAAGTGGTCACACTGCCTCTATATCTGCAGTTTCCAAACCATGATAAGACACACAGGCCACACACTGAGCCCTTCCATGAGTAAATTTTGCTCCACAGAGGGTCTGCATGCCATGTATGGCCTAAGCGAGTGAAGGCCCTAGGAAGTCTCGGGGACCCTGGGACTTGCCATTGCCTCGTAGTGCTCAGGGAAAACATGTCCATTTTCTTCAGGTTGGATGCAAATTCGAGTTTCTGCTTCAGGTAAAAGAGGTCAGGTAGGAGAGCCCAGGGTGAAGGCAAAGCACAGAGTTTTTTCCATGCAGCTCCAGTTTCCTCACCTGGGCCAACAAGCATGGAAGGAAAAGCCTCCCTACAACTGGATTCCTGAGGAAGTTTCAAAGCAGAGGGAACTCTGACTACACAAGCTAGAGTGCCCTGCTTAGGCCTTCCCTCTGACAACCAAGTCAATCCCAAGGGCCTATGGGTTGGAGCTGCTTTAAAGGGACAAGAGTGACTTTGGGCACACAGTGTTCCCCCATGGAAAATGGTGCTGAACCGAGCATAAATTTCCTCTTGCAAGGTTTCTTAACATTAAAATACTACATTGAATAAGGTTTCATGGACACTGCTGCAGGCCTTTCTGGATGGAAAAATTGCAGCTTACTTAGAGGCTACTGGTAAATTTTCATGAGTCTTCTAGGTAAAGAGGAGAAGCTGCTAGGAAGGGGTTGCAAGCACCTTGTTCTCTTGGAATACACTCAGTCTTCACCAAAGAGGCTTGCCAGCAGTGAAGAAAAGTCAAACAACAATGGTGTATGTCATGCAGATAAGATGCTGCATGAATCCTGGTTGAAAATGGACTAATGACTATTTGGCCCTCAGGCCCCAATATGAACATTGACACACAGCCTCCATATCTGCAGCTTCCAAGCATGAAAGAGACAAAAATGCTACACAATGGGACCATCTCTAATGAACTTTGCTCTGTAGAGACTGCACAGTGTGTAAGTCATAAGCGGGAGCAGTTGCTAGGTAGGCCTGGGTGACAGTGAGACTTGCCAGGCCCTAGCAGTGCTCAGGGAAAAGCTGTACTTTTTCTTCAGGCTGGATGCAATTCAAGGCTCTGCTTGAGGTAGAGACAGGTCAGGTAGCAGATCCCTGGTTGAAGGCAAAGCACAGAGTTGTTCTGTGCTGCTTCGATTTCCACACCCAGGCTGAGAAGCATGGAAGGAAAAGCCTCTCTAGAACTGGGTACCTGAGCAAGTTTCAGAGCAGGGGGAAGTCTGGCTCTATAAGCAAGAGAGCCCTGCTTAGGCCTTCACTCTTGCAATAAGGGTGATCCCAAGTACCTGTGGGTTGGAGGATGCTATTAAGACACTGGAGAGATTTTCAGCAAATAGTGTTCCCCCATGGAAAATGGTGTAGACCAGAGAGTCCGTTTCCTCCTGCAAGGCATTGTAGCATGAAAGCAGTCCATTGACTAAGATTTCATGGAAACTGCTTTAGGCATTTCTGCATGGAAAAACTGTGGCTAACTTGGAGGCTAGTAGTGAAGTTTAGTTTGTCCTCTAGATCAGGAGTGTTGTAGGATGAGATCTTGGCAAGGGATTGCAAGCAACTTGTTTCTTTGGAATAGACTCACTTTTCCCCAAAGAGGCTTGCCAGCAGTGAAGAAAAGTCTAGCAGCAATGGTGTTTGGCATGCAGCTAAGAGGCCACATGAATCATGCTTGAAAATGGGGTTATGACTGTTTTGCCATCAGTCTCTATTGTGAAAGTTGACACACAGCCTCTGATTCTGCAGCTTCAGAGCAGTGAAAGAGTCACACGTGCCACACAGTGCAATGTTGTATAATGAACATTGCTCAGAGAGGTTCTGCATGGGGTGTATGCCCTAAGCAGGAGCAGGGCCTAGGTAGGCCTAGGTGACAGTGGGACTTGCCAGGGCCTAGCAGGGCTCAGGGGGAAACTGTTAGCTTGCTTCATGCTGGAGGCAAATTCCAGTTTCTGCTTAAGGTAAAGAGACTTCTCTTAGGACTTCCCAGGATGAATGGTAAGCACATTGTTTTTCTCAGTGCAGCTCCACATTCCTCAATTGGGTCGATCAGCCTGGCAGTCAGAGACTCCCTAGAACTGTTTTCCTGGGGCAGTTTGAAAGTTGGGAATGTCTAGCTCTCCAAGGAAGACAGGCCTGTGTTTACCATAGCTTTCAATACAAATGTGATTCCAAGGGTTCCTCACTCTAGATGGTGCTCTAAAGCCATAGGAGAGAGTATCCACACACACTGTTCTCTAATAGAAACTGTGCAAAACCAAGCATCCATTTGTACAGAAAGGCACTCTCCTGTTGAAGCCCCACATTGACCAAGGTTTCATCCAAACTGCTGCAGGCCTTTCTGGATGGAGAAACTGCAGTTTACTTGAAGGCTAGTTTCATGTTTTGTGTGTTTTCTATATCAAGACTGTTGTGGGATGAGATCCTCGCAAAGGATGGCAAGCAACTTGTTTCTTTAGATAGAATCACTTTTCCCCAAAGAGGCTTGCCAGCAGTGAAGAAAAGTCAAGCAACAAGGGTGTTTGGTATGCATCTAAGAGGTCTCATGAATCCCACTTGAATATGGGGTTATGAATGTTTTGCCATCAGGCTGCAAAGTGAATGTTGACACAAAGCCTCTGATCCTACAGCTTCCAAGCTGTGCAAGAGACACCCATGCCACACACTGCAACATTCTATAGTGAACTTTGCTCCAGAGAGGTTCTGCATAGGATTTATGGCTGAAGTGGGAGTAGGCCCTACACAGTTGTAGGTGATACTGGGACTTACCAGAGCCTAGCAGGGCCCAGGGAAAAACTGTTCAATTACTTCATGCTGGAGGCAAATTCGAATTTCTGTTTAAAGCAGAGAGACTTTTGGTATGACTTTCCAGGATGAATGCTAAGCACAATGTTTTTCTCTCTACAGCCCCAAGTTCCTCATTGGGGCTGACCAGCCTGGCAGTCAGAGACTCCCTAGTACTGTGTTCTTGAGGCAGCTTGAAAGCTGTGGAAATCTAGCTCTTCAGTGAACAGAGGCCTGCATTTAACATTGCTTTGCATACAAAGATGATTCCAAGGGCTCCTCTCTCTACAGGGTGCTCTGAAGCCACAGGAGAAACTACCCACACTCACTGTTCTCTAATGGAAACTGTGAAACCAAGCATCCATTTGTACAGAAAGTCACTCTCCTGTTGAAGCACTACATTGACCAAGGTTTCATGGAAAGTGCTGTAGGACATTCTGGATGGAGAGCCTGAAGCTCACATGGAGGCTATTGGTCAAATTTCACTCACCGTCGAATTAGAGTGCTGTGGGATGAGGTTCTAGCAAGGAATGGCAAGCACCCCGTTTCTTTCAATTAGACTCACATGTTCTCAGGAACACTTACCAACAGTGGAGAGAAGATGGGCAACAAGGGTGATTTCCATGCAGCCTGGAGACCACAACTGTCCTGCTTCCCTTTCTGTAAATAACTGCTACTCCCAGGAGGCTCCAATATCAAAGTGGTCACACTGCCTCTATATCTGCAGTTTCCAAACCATGATAAGACACACAGGCCACACACTGAGCCCTTCCATGAATAAATTTTGCTCCACAGAGGGTCTGCATGCCATGTATGACCTAAGCGAGTGAAGGCCCTAGTAAGTCGAGGGGACCCTGGGACTTGCCATTGCCTCGTAGTGCTCAGGGAAAACATGTCCATTTTCTTCAGGTTGGATGCAAATTCGAGTTTCTGCTTCAGGTAAAAGAGGTCAGGTAGGAGAGCCCAGGGTGAAGGCAAAGCACAGAGTTTTTTCCATGCAGCTCCAGTTTCCTCACCTGGGCCAACAAGCATGGAAGGAAAAGCCTCCCTACAACTGGATTCCTGAGGAAGTTTCAAAGCAGAGGGAACTCTGACTACACAAGCTAGAGTGCCCTGCTTAGGCCTTCCCTCTGACAACCAAGTCAATCCCAAGGGCCTATGGGTTGGAGCTGCTTTAAAGGGACAAGAGTGACTTTGGGCACACAGTGTTCCCCCATGGAAAATGGTGCTGAACCGAGCATAAATTTCCTCTTGCAAGGTTTCTTAACATTAAAATACTACATTGAATAAGGTTTCATGGACACTGCTGCAGGCCTTTCTGGATGGAAAAATTGCAGCTTACTTAGAGGCTACTGGTAAATTTTCATGAGTCTTCTAGGTAAAGAGGAGAAGCTGCTAGGAAGGGGTTGCAAGCACCTTGTTCTCTTGGAATACACTCAGTCTTCACCAAAGAGGCTTGCCAGCAGTGAAGAAAAGTCAAACAACAATGGTGTATGTCATGCAGATAAGATGCTGCATGAATCCTGGTTGAAAATGGACTAATGACTATTTGGCCCTCAGGCCCCAATATGAACATTGACACACAGCCTCCATATCTGCAGCTTCCAAGCATGAAAGAGACAAAAATGCTACACAATGGGACCATCTCTAATGAACTTTGCTCTGTAGAGACTGCATAGTGTGTAAGTCATAAGCGGGAGCAGTTGCTAGGTAGGCCTGGGTGACAGTGAGACTTGCCAGGCCCTAGCAGTGCTCAGGGAAAAGCTGTACTTTTTCTTCAGGCTGGATGCAATTCAAGGCTCTGCTTGAGGTAGAGACAGGTCAGGTAGCAGATCCCTGGTTGAAGGCAAAGCACAGAGTTGTTCTGTGCTGCTTCGATTTCCACACCCAGGCTGAGAAGCATGGAAGGAAAAGCCTCTCTAGAACTGGGTACCTGAGCAAGTTTCAGAGCAGGGGGAAGTCTGGCTCTATAAGCAAGAGAGCCCTGCTTAGGCCTTCACTCTTGCAATAAGGGTGATCCCAAGTACCTGTGGGTTGGAGGATGCTATTAAGACACTGGAGAGATTTTCAGCAAATAGTGTTCCCCCATGGAAAATGGTGTAGACCAGAGAGTCCGTTTCCTCCTGCAAGGCATTTTAGCATGAAAGCAGTCCATTGACTAAGATTTCATGGAAACTGCTTTAGGCATTTCTGCATGGAAAAACTGTGGCTAACTTGGAGGCTAGTAGTGAAGTTTAGTTTGTCCTCTAGATCAGGAGTGTTGTAGGATGAGATCTTGGCAAGGGATTGCAAGCAACTTGTTTCTTTGGAATAGACTCACTTTTCCCCAAAGAGGCTTGCCAGCAGTGAAGAAAAGTCTAGCAGCAATGGTGTTTGGCATGCAGCTAAGAGGCCACATGAATCATGCTTGAAAATGGGGTTATGACTGTTTTGCCATCAGTCTCTATTGTGAAAGTTGACACACAGCCTCTGATTCTGCAGCTTCAGAGCAGTGAAAGAGTCACACGTGCCACACAGTGCAATGTTGGATAATGAACATTGCTCAGAGAGGTTCTGCATGGGGTGTATGCCCTAAGCAGGAGCAGGGCCTAGGTAGGCCTAGGTGACAGTGGGACTTGCCAGGGCCTAGCAGGGCTCAGGGGGAAACTGTTAGCTTGCTTCATGCTGGAGGCAAATTCCAGTTTCTGCTTAAGGTAAAGAGACTTCTCTTAGGACTTCCCAGGATGAATGGTAAGCACATTGTTTTTCTCAGTGCAGCTCCACATTCCTCAATTGGGTCGATCAGCCTGGCAGTCAGAGACTCCCTAGAACTGTTTTCCTGGGGCAGTTTGAAAGTTGGGAATGTCTAGCTCTCCAAGGAAGACAGGCCTGTGTTTACCATAGCTTTAAATACAAATGTGATTCCAAGGGTTCCTCACTCTAGATGGTGCTCTAAAGCCATAGGAGAGAGTATCCACACACACTGTTCTCTAATAGAAACTGTGCAAAACCAAGCATCCATTTGTACAGAAAGGCACTCTCCTGTTGAAGCCCCACATTGACCAAGGTTTCATCCAAACTGCTGCAGGCCTTTCTGGATGGAGAAACTGCAGTTTACTTGAAGGCTAGTTTCATGTTTTGTGTGTTTTCTATATCAAGACTGTTGTGGGATGAGATCCTCGCAAAGGATGGCAAGCAACTTGTTTCTTTAGATAGAATCACTTTTCCCCAAAGAGGCTTGCCAGCAGTGAAGAAAAGTCAAGCAACAAGGGTGTTTGGTATGCATCTAAGAGGTCTCATGAATCCCACTTGAATATGGGGTTATGAATGTTTTGCCATCAGGCTGCAAAGTGAATGTTGACACAAAGCCTCTGATCCTACAGCTTCCAAGCTGTGCAAGAGACACCCATGCCACACACTGCAACATTCTATAGTGAACTTTGCTCCAGAGAGGTTCTGCATAGGATTTATGGCTGAAGTGGGAGTAGGCCCTACACAGTTGTAGGTGATACTGGGACTTACCAGAGCCTAGCAGGGCCCAGGGAAAAACTGTTCAATTACTTCATGCTGGAGGCAAATTCGAATTTCTGTTTAAAGCAGAGAGACTTTTGGTATGACTTTCCAGGATGAATGCTAAGCACAATGTTTTTCTCTCTACAGCCCCAAGTTCCTCATTGGGGCTGACCAGCCTGGCAGTCAGAGACTCCCTAGTACTGCGTTCTTGAGGCAGCTTGAAAGCTGTGGAAATCTAGCTCTTCAGTGAACAGAGGCCTGCATTTAACATTGCTTTGCATACAAAGATGATTCCAAGGGCTCCTCTCTCTACAGGGTGCTCTGAAGCCACAGGAGAAACTACCCACACTCACTGTTCTCTAATGGAAACTGTGAAACCAAGCATCCATTTGTACAGAAAGTCGCTCTCCTGTTGAAGCACTACATTGACCAAGGTTTCATGGAAAGTGCTGTAGGACATTCTGGATGGAGAGCCTGAAGCTCACATGGAGGCTATTGGTCCAATTTCACTCACCGTCGAATTAGAGTGCTGTGGGATGAGGTTCTAGCAAGGAATGGCAAGCACCCCGTTTCTTTCAATTAGACTCACATGTTCTCAGGAACACTTACCAACAGTGGAGAGAAGATGGGCAACAAGGGTGATTTCCATGCAGCCTGCAGACCACAACTGTCCTGCTTCCCTTTGTGTAAAAAACTGCTACACCCAGGAGGCTCCAATATCAAAGTGGTCACACTGCCTCTATATCTGCAGTTTCCAAACCATGATAAGACACACAGGCCACACACTGAGCCCTTCCATGAATAAATTTTGCTCCACAGAGGGTCTGCATGCCATGTATGGCCTAAGCGAGTGAAGGCCCTAGGAAGTCGAGGGGACCCTGGGACTTGCCATTGCCTCGTAGTGCTCAGGGAAAACATGTCCATTTTCTTCAGGTTGGATGCAAATTCGAGTTTCTGCTTCAGGTAAAAGAGGTCAGGTAGGAGAGCCCAGGGTGAAGGCAAAGCACAGAGTTTTTTCCATGCAGCTCCAGTTTCCTCACCTGGGCCAACAAGCATGGAAGGAAAAGCCTCCCTACAACTGGATTCCTGAGGAAGTTTCAAAGCAGAGGGAACTCTGACTACACAAGCTAGAGTGCCCTGCTTAGGCCTTCCCTCTGACAACCAAGTCAATCCCAAGGGCCTATGGGTTGGAGCTGCTTTAAAGGGACAAGAGTGTCTTGGGGTACACAGTGTTCCCTCATGGAAAATGGTGCTGAACCGAGCATAAATTTCCTCTTGCAAGGTTTCTTAACATTAAAATACTACATTGAATAAGGTTTCATGGACACTGCTACAGGCCTTTCTGGATGGAAAAATTGCAGCTTACTTAGAGGCTACTGGTAAATTTTCATGAGTCTTCTAGGTAAAGAGGAGAAGCTGCTAGGAAGGGGTTGCAAGCACCTTGTTCTCTTGGAATACACTCAGTCTTCACCAAAGAGGCTTGCCAGCAGTGAAGAAAAGTCAAACAACAATGGTGTATGTCATGCAGATAAGATGCTGCATGAATCCTGGTTGAAAATGGACTAATGACTATTTGGCCCTCAGGCCCCAATATGAACATTGACACACAGCCTCCATATCTGCAGCTTCCAAGCATGAAAGAGACAAAAATGCTACACAATGGGACCATCTCTAATGAACTTTGCTCTGTAGAGACTGCATAGTGTGTAAGTCATAAGCGGGAGCAGTTGCTAGGTAGGCCTGGGTGACAGTGAGACTTGCCAGGCCCTAGCAGTGCTCAGGGAAAAGCTGTACTTTTTCTTCAGGCTGGATGCAATTCAAGGCTCTGCTTGAGGTAGAGACAGGTCAGGTAGCAGATCCCTGGTTGAAGGCAAAGCACAGAGTTGTTCTGTGCTGCTTCGATTTCCACACCCAGGCTGAGAAGCATGGAAGGAAAAGCCTCTCTAGAACTGGGTACCTGAGCAAGTTTCAGAGCAGGGGGAAGTCTGGTTCTATAAGCAAGAGAGCCCTGCTTAGGCCTTCACTCTTGCAATAAGGGTGATCCCAAGTACCTGTGGGTTGGAGGATGCTATTAAGACACTGGAGAGATTTTCAGCAAATAGTGTTCCCCCATGGAAAATGGTGTAGACCAGAGAGTCCGTTTCCTCCTGCAAGGCATTGTAGCATGAAAGCAGTCCATTGACTAAGATTTCATGGAAACTGCTTTAGGCATTTCTGCATGGAAAAACTGTGGCTAACTTGGAGGCTAGTAGTGAAGTTTAGTTTGTCCTCTAGATCAGGAGTGTTGTAGGATGAGATCTTGGCAAGGGATTGCAAGCAACTTCTTTCTTTGGAATAGACTCACTTTTCCCCAAAGAGGCTTGCCAGCAGTGAAGAAAAGTCTAGCAGCAATGGTGTTTGGCATGCAGCTAAGAGGCCACATGAATCATGCTTGAAAATGGGGTTATGACTGTTTTGCCATCAGTCCCTATTGTGAAAGTTGACACACAGCCTCTGATTCTGCAGCTTCAGAGCAGTGAAAGAGTCACACGTGCCACACAGTGCAATGTTGTATAATGAACATTGCTCAGAGAGGTTCTGCATGGGGTGTATGCCCTAAGCAGGAGCAGGGCCTAGGTAGGCCTAGGTGACAGTGGGACTTGCCAGGGCCTAGCAGGGCTCAGGGGGAAACTGTTAGCTTGCTTCATGCTGGAGGCAAATTCCAGTTTCTGCTTAAGGTAAAGAGACTTCTCTTAGGACTTCCCAGGATGAATGGTAAGCACATTGTTTTTCTCAGTGCAGCTCCACATTCCTCAATTGGGTCGATCAGCCTGGCAGTCAGAGACTCCCTAGAACTGTTTTCCTGGGGCAGTTTGAAAGTTGGGAATGTCTAGCTCTCCAAGGAAGACAGGCCTGTGTTTACCATAGCTTTAAATACAAATGTGATTCCAAGGGTTCCTCACTCTAGATGGTGCTCTAAAGCCATAGGAGAGAGTATCCACACACACTGTTCTCTAATAGGAACTGTGCAAAACCAAGCATCCATTTGTACAGAAAGGCACTCTCCTGTTGAAGCCCCACATTGACCAAGGTTTCATCCAAACTGCTGCAGGCCTTTCTGGATGGAGAAACTGCAGTTTACTTGAAGGCTAGTTTCATGTTTTGTGTGTTTTCTATATCAAGACTGTTGTGGGATGAGATCCTCGCAAAGGATGGCAAGCAACTTGTTTCTTTAGATAGAATCACTTTTCCCCAAAGAGGCTTGCCAGCAGTGAAGAAAAGTCAAGCAACAAGGGTGTTTGGTATGCATCTAAGAGGTCTCATGAATCCCGCTTGAATATGGGGTTATGAATGTTTTGCCATCAGGCTGCAAAGTGAATGTTGACACAAAGCCTCTGATCCTACAGCTTCCAAGCTGTGCAAGAGACACCCATGCCACACACTGCAACATTCTATAGTGAACTTTGCTCCAGAGAGGTTCTGCATAGGATTTATGGCTGAAGTGGGAGTAGGCCCTACACAGTTGTAGGTGATACTGGGACTTACCAGAGCCTAGCAGGGCCCAGGGAAAAACTGTTCAATTACTTCATGCTGGAGGCAAATTCGAATTTCTGTTTAAAGCAGAGAGACTTTTGGTATGACTTTCCAGGATGAATGCTAAGCACAATGTTTTTCTCTCTACAGCCCCAAGTTCCTCATTGGGGCTGACCAGCCTGGCAGTCAGAGACTCCCTAGTACTGCGTTCTTGAGGCAGCTTGAAAGCTGTGGAAATCTAGCTCTTCAGTGAACAGAGGCCTGCATTTAACATTGCTTTGCATACAAAGATGATTCCAAGGGCTCCTCTCTCTACAGGGTGCTCTGAAGCCACAGGAGAAACTACCCACACTCACTGTTCTCTAATGGAAACTGTGAAACCAAGCATCCATTTGTACAGAAAGTCGCTCTCCTGTTGAAGCACTACATTGACCAAGGTTTCATGGAAAGTGCTGTAGGACATTCTGGATGGAGAGCCTGAAGCTCACATGGAGGCTATTGGTCCAATTTCACTCACCGTCGAATTAGAGTGCTGTGGGATGAGGTTCTAGCAAGGAATGGCAAGCACCCCGTTTCTTTCAATTAGACTCACATGTTCTCAGGAACACTTACCAACAGTGGAGAGAAGATGGGCAACAAGGGTGATTTCCATGCAGCCTGGAGACCACAACTGTCCTGCTTCCCTTTGTGTAAATAACTGCTACTCCCAGGAGGCTCCAATATCAAAGTGGTCACACTGCCTCTATATCTGCAGTTTCCAAACCATGATAAGACACACAGGCCACACACTGAGCCCTTCCATGAATAAATTTTGCTCCACAGAGGGTCTGCATGCCATGTATGGCCTAAGCGAGTGAAGGCCCTAGGAAGTCGAGGGGACCCTGGGACTTGCCATTGCCTCATAGTGCTCAGGGAAAACATGTCCATTTTCTTCAGGTTGGATGCAAATTCGAGTTTCTGCTTCAGGTAAAAGAGGTCAGGTAGGAGAGCCCAGGGTGAAGGCAAAGCACAGAGTTTTTTCCATGCAGCTCCAGTTTCCTCACCTGGGCCAACAAGCATGGAAGGAAAAGCCTCCCTACAACTGGATTCCTGAGGAAGTTTCAAAGCAGAGGGAACTCTGACTACACAAGCTAGAGTGCCCTGCTTAGGCCTTCCCTCTGACAACCAAGTCAATCCCAAGGGCCTATGGGTTGGAGCTGCTTTAAAGGGACAAGAGTGACTTTGGGCACACAGTGTTCCCCCATGGAAAATGGTGCTGAACCGAGCATAAATTTCCTCTTGCAAGGTTTCTTAACATTAAAATACTACATTGAATAAGGTTTCATGGACACTGCTGCAGGCCTTTCTGGATGGAAAAATTGCAGCTTACTTAGAGGCTACTGGTAAATTTTCATGAGTCTTCTAGGTAAAGAGGAGAAGCTGCTAGGAAGGGGTTGCAAGCACCTTGTTCTCTTGGAATACACTCAGTCTTCACCAAAGAGGCTTGCCAGCAGTGAAGAAAAGTCAAACAACAATGGTGTATGTCATGCAGATAAGATGCTGCATGAATCCTGGTTGAAAATGGACTAATGACTATTTGGCCCTCAGGCCCCAATATGAACATTGACACACAGCCTCCATATCTGCAGCTTCCAAGCATGAAAGAGACAAAAATGCTACACAATGGGACGATCTCTAATGAACTTTGCTCTGTAGAGACTGCATAGTGTGTAAGTCATAAGCGGGAGCAGTTGCTAGGTAGGCCTGGGTGACAGTGAGACTTGCCAGGCCCTAGCAGTGCTCAGGGAAAAGCTGTACTTTTTCTTCAGGCTGGATGCAATTCAAGGCTCTGCTTGAGGTAGAGACAGGTCAGGTAGCAGATCCCTGGTTGAAGGCAAAGCACAGAGTTGTTCTGTGCTGCTTCGATTTCCACACCCAGGCTGAGAAGCATGGAAGGAAAAGCCTCTCTAGAACTGGGTACCTGAGCAAGTTTCAGAGCAGGGGGAAGTCTGGCTCTATAAGCAAGAGAGCCCTGCTTAGGCCTTCACTCTTGCAATAAGGGTGATCCCAAGTACCTGTGGGTTGGAGGATGCTATTAAGACACTGGAGAGATTTTCAGCAAATAGTGTTCCCCCATGGAAAATGGTGTAGACCAGAGAGTCCGTTTCCTCCTGCAAGGCATTGTAGCATGAAAGCAGTCCATTGACTAAGATTTCATGGAAACTGCTTTAGGCATTTCTGCATGGAAAAACTGTGGCTAACTTGGAGGCTAGTAGTGAAGTTTAGTTTGTCCTCTAGATCAGGAGTGTTGTAGGATGAGATCTTGGCAAGGGATTGCAAGCAACTTGTTTCTTTGGAATAGACTCACTTTTCCCCAAAGAGGCTTGCCAGCAGTGAAGAAAAGTCTAGCAGCAATGGTGTTTGGCATGCAGCTAAGAGGCCACATGAATCATGCTTGAAAATGGGGTTATGACTGTTTTGCCATCAGTCCCTATTGTGAAAGTTGACACACAGCCTCTGATTCTGCAGCTTCAGAGCAGTGAAAGAGTCACACGTGCCACACAGTGCAATGTTGTATAATGAACATTGCTCAGAGAGGTTCTGCATGGGGTGTATGCCCTAAGCAGGAGCAGGGCCTAGGTAGGCCTAGGTGACAGTGGGACTTGCCAGGGCCTAGCAGGGCTCAGGGGGAAACTGTTAGCTTGCTTCATGCTGGAGGCAAATTCCAGTTTCTGCTTAAGGTAAAGAGACTTCTCTTAGGACTTCCCAGGATGAATGGTAAGCACATTGTTTTTCTCAGTGCAGCTCCACATTCCTCAATTGGGTCGATCAGCCTGGCAGTCAGAGACTCCCTAGAACTGTTTTCCTGGGGCAGTTTGAAAGTTGGGAATGTCTAGCTCTCCAAGGAAGACAGGCCTGTGTTTACCATAGCTTTAAATACAAATGTGATTCCAAGGGTTCCTCACTCTAGATGGTGCTCTAAAGCCATAGGAGAGAGTATCCACACACACTGTTCTCTAATAGGAACTGTGCAAAACCAAGCATCCATTTGTACAGAAAGGCACTCTCCTGTTGAAGCCCCACATTGACCAAGGTTTCATCCAAACTGCTGCAGGCCTTTCTGGATGGAGAAACTGCAGTTTACTTGAAGGCTAGTTTCATGTTTTGTGTGTTTTCTATATCAAGACTGTTGTGGGATGAGATCCTCGCAAAGGATGGCAAGCAACTTGTTTCTTTAGATAGAATCACTTTTCCCCAAAGAGGCTTGCCAGCAGTGAAGAAAAGTCAAGCAACAAGGGTGTTTGGTATGCATCTAAGAGGTCTCATGAATCCCGCTTGAATATGGGGTTATGAATGTTTTGCCATCAGGCTGCAAAGTGAATGTTGACACAAAGCCTCTGATCCTACAGCTTCCAAGCTGTGCAAGAGACACCCATGCCACACACTGCAACATTCTATAGTGAACTTTGCTCCAGAGAGGTTCTGCATAGGATTTATGGCTGAAGTGGGAGTAGGCCCTACACAGTTGTAGGTGATACTGGGACTTACCAGAGCCTAGCAGGGCCCAGGGAAAAACTGTTCAATTACTTCATGCTGGAGGCAAATTCGAATTTCTGTTTAAAGCAGAGAGACTTTTGGTATGACTTTCCAGGATGAATGCTAAGCACAATGTTTTTCTCTCTACAGCCCCAAGTTCCTCATTGGGGCTGACCAGCCTGGCAGTCAGAGACTCCCTAGTACTGCGTTCTTGAGGCAGCTTGAAAGCTGTGGAAATCTAGCTCTTCAGTGAACAGAGGCCTGCATTTAACATTGCTTTGCATACAAAGATGATTCCAAGGGCTCCTCTCTCTACAGGGTGCTCTGAAGCCACAGGAGAAACTACCCACACTCACTGTTCTCTAATGGAAACTGTGAAACCAAGCATCCATTTGTACAGAAAGTCGCTCTCCTGTTGAAGCACTACATTGACCAAGGTTTCATGGAAAGTGCTGTAGGACATTCTGGATGGAGAGCCTGAAGCTCACATGGAGGCTATTGGTCCAATTTCACTCACCGTCGAATTAGAGTGCTGTGGGATGAGGTTCTAGCAAGGAATGGCAAGCACCCCGTTTCTTTCAATTAGACTCACATGTTCTCAGGAACGCTTACCAACAGTGGAGAGAAGATGGGCAACAAGGGTGATTTCCATGCAGCCTGGAGACCACAACTGTCCTGCTTCCCTTTGTGTAAATAACTGCTACTCCCAGGAGGCTCCAATATCAAAGTGGTCACACTGCCTCTATATCTGCAGTTTCCAAACCATGATAAGACACACAGGCCACACACTGAGCCCTTCCATGAGTAAATTTTGCTCCACAGAGGGTCTGCATGCCATGTATGGCCTAAGCGAGTGAAGGCCCTAGGAAGTCGAGGGGACCCTGGGACTTGCCATTGCCTCATAGTGCTCAGGGAAAACATGTCCATTTTCTTCAGGTTGGATGCAAATTCGAGTTTCTGCTTCAGGTAAAAGAGGTCAGGTAGGAGAGCCCAGGGTGAAGGCAAAGCACAGAGTTTTTTCCATGCAGCTCCAGTTTCCTCACCTGGGCCAACAAGCATGGAAGGAAAAGCCTCCCTACAACTGGATTCCTGAGGAAGTTTCAAAGCAGAGGGAACTCTGACTACACAAGCTAGAGTGCCCTGCTTAGGCCTTCCCTCTGACAACCAAGTCAATCCCAAGGGCCTATGGGTTGGAGCTGCTTTAAAGGGACAAGAGTGTCTTGGGGTACACAGTGTTCCCCCATGGAAAATGGTGCTGAACCGAGCATAAATTTGCTCTTGCAAGGTTTCTTAACATTAAAATACTACATTGAATAAGGTTTCATGGACACTGCTGCAGGCCTTTCTGGATGGAAAAATTGCAGCTTACTTAGAGGCTACTGGTAAATTTTCATGAGTCTTCTAGGTAAAGAGGAGAAGCTGCTAGGAAGGGGTTGCAAGCACCTTGTTCTCTTGGAATACACTCAGTCTTCACCAAAGAGGCTTGCCAGCAGTGAAGAAAAGTCAAACAACAATGGTGTATGTCATGCAGATAAGATGCTGCATGAATCCTGGTTGAAAATGGACTAATGACTATTTGGCCCTCAGGCCCCAATATGAACATTGACACACAGCCTCCATATCTGCAGCTTCCAAGCATGAAAGAGACAAAAATGCTACACAATGGGACGATCTCTAATGAACTTTGCTCTGTAGAGACTGCATAGTGTGTAAGTCATAAGCGGGAGCAGTTGCTAGGTAGGCCTGGGTGACAGTGAGACTTGCCAGGCCCTAGCAGTGCTCAGGGAAAAGCTGTACTTTTTCTTCAGGCTGGATGCAATTCAAGGCTCTGCTTGAGGTAGAGACAGGTCAGGTAGCAGATCCCTGGTTGAAGGCAAAGCACAGAGTTGTTCTGTGCTGCTTCGATTTCCACACCCAGGCTGAGAAGCATGGAAGGAAAAGCCTCTCTAGAACTGGGTACCTGAGCAAGTTTCAGAGCAGGGGGAAGTCTGGCTCTATAAGCAAGAGAGCCCTGCTTAGGCCTTCACTCTTGCAATAAGGGTGATCCCAAGTACCTGTGGGTTGGAGGATGCTATTAAGACACTGGAGAGATTTTCAGCAAATAGTGTTCCCCCATGGAAAATGGTGTAGACCAGAGAGTCCGTTTCCTCCTGCAAGGCATTTTAGCATGAAAGCAGTCCATTGACTAAGATTTCATGGAAACTGCTTTAGGCATTTCTGCATGGAAAAACTGTGGCTAACTTGGAGGCTAGTAGTGAAGTTTAGTTTGTCCTCTAGATCAGGAGTGTTGTAGGATGAGATCTTGGCAAGGGATTGCAAGCAACTTGTTTCTTTGGAATAGACTCACTTTTCCCCAAAGAGGCTTGCCAGCAGTGAAGAAAAGTCTAGCAGCAATGGTGTTTGGCATGCAGCTAAGAGGCCACATGAATCATGCTTGAAAATGGGGTTATGACTGTTTTGCCATCAGTCCCTATTGTGAAAGTTGACACACAGCCTCTGATTCTGCAGCTTCAGAGCAGTGAAAGAGTCACACGTGCCACACAGTGCAATGTTGTATAATGAACATTGCTCAGAGAGGTTCTGCATGGGGTGTATGCCCTAAGCAGGAGCAGGGCCTAGGTAGGCCTAGGTGACAGTGGGACTTGCCAGGGCCTAGCAGGGCTCAGGGGGAAACTGTTAGCTTGCTTCATGCTGGAGGCAAATTCCAGTTTCTGCTTAAGGTAAAGAGACTTCTCTTAGGACTTCCCAGGATGAATGGTAAGCACATTGTTTTTCTCAGTGCAGCTCCACATTCCTCAATTGGGTCGATCAGCCTGGCAGTCAGAGACTCCCTAGAACTGTTTTCCTGGGGCAGTTTGAAAGTTGGGAATGTCTAGCTCTCCAAGGAAGACAGGCCTGTGTTTACCATAGCTTTAAATACAAATGTGATTCCAAGGGTTCCTCACTCTAGATGGTGCTCTAAAGCCATAGGAGAGAGTATCCACACACACTGTTCTCTAATAGAAACTGTGCAAAACCAAGCATCCATTTGTACAGAAAGGCACTCTCCTGTTGAAGCCCCACATTGACCAAGGTTTCATCCAAACTGCTGCAGGCCTTTCTGGATGGAGAAACTGCAGTTTACTTGAAGGCTAGTTTCATGTTTTGTGTGTTTTCTATATCAAGACTGTTGTGGGATGAGATCCTCGCAAAGGATGGCAAGCAACTTGTTTCTTTAGATAGAATCACTTTTCCCCAAAGAGGCTTGCCAGCAGTGAAGAAAAGTCAAGCAACAAGGGTGTTTGGTATGCATCTAAGAGGTCTCATGAATCCCGCTTGAATATGGGGTTATGAATGTTTTGCCATCAGGCTGCAAAGTGAATGTTGACACAAAGCCTCTGATCCTACAGCTTCCAAGCTGTGCAAGAGACACCCATGCCACACACTGCAACATTCTATAGTGAACTTTGCTCCAGAGAGGTTCTGCATAGGATTTATGGCTGAAGTGGGAGTAGGCCCTACACAGTTGTAGGTGATACTGGGACTTACCAGAGCCTAGCAGGGCCCAGGGAAAAACTGTTCAATTACTTCATGCTGGAGGCAAATTCGAATTTCTGTTTAAAGCAGAGAGACTTTTGGTATGACTTTCCAGGATGAATGCTAAGCACAATGTTTTTCTCTCTACAGCCCCAAGTTCCTCATTGGGGCTGACCAGCCTGGCAGTCAGAGACTCCCTAGTACTGCGTTCTTGAGGCAGCTTGAAAGCTGTGGAAATCTAGCTCTTCAGTGAACAGAGGCCTGCATTTAACATTGCTTTGCATACAAAGATGATTCCAAGGGCTCCTCTCTCTACAGGGTGCTCTGAAGCCACAGGAGAAACTACCCACACTCACTGTTCTCTAATGGAAACTGTGAAACCAAGCATCCATTTGTACAGAAAGTCGCTCTCCTGTTGAAGCACTACATTGACCAAGGTTTCATGGAAAGTGCTGTAGGACATTCTGGATGGAGAGCCTGAAGCTCACATGGAGGCTATTGGTCCAATTTCACTCACCGTCGAATTAGAGTGCTGTGGGATGAGGTTCTAGCAAGGAATGGCAAGCACCCCGTTTCTTTCAATTAGACTCACATGTTCTCAGGAACGCTTACCAACAGTGGAGAGAAGATGGGCAACAAGGGTGATTTCCATGCAGCCTGGAGACCACAACTGTCCTGCTTCCCTTTGTGTAAATAACTGCTACTCCCAGGAGGCTCCAATATCAAAGTGGTCACACTGCCTCTATATCTGCAGTTTCCAAACCATGATAAGACACACAGGCCACACACTGAGCCCTTCCATGAGTAAATTTTGCTCCACAGAGGGTCTGCATGCCATGTATGGCCTAAGCGAGTGAAGGCCCTAGGAAGTCGAGGGGACCCTGGGACTTGCCATTGCCTCATAGTGCTCAGGGAAAACATGTCCATTTTCTTCAGGTTGGATGCAAATTCGAGTTTCTGCTTCAGGTAAAAGAGGTCAGGTAGGAGAGCCCAGGGTGAAGGCAAAGCACAGAGTTTTTTCCATGCAGCTCCAGTTTCCTCACCTGGGCCAACAAGCATGGAAGGAAAAGCCTCCCTACAACTGGATTCCTGAGGAAGTTTCAAAGCAGAGGGAACTCTGACTACACAAGCTAGAGTGCCCTGCTTAGGCCTTCCCTCTGACAACCAAGTCAATCCCAAGGGCCTATGGGTTGGAGCTGCTTTAAAGGGACAAGAGTGTCTTGGGGTACACAGTGTTCCCCCATGGAAAATGGTGCTGAACCGAGCATAAATTTGCTCTTGCAAGGTTTCTTAACATTAAAATACTACATTGAATAAGGTTTCATGGACACTGCTGCAGGCCTTTCTGGATGGAAAAATTGCAGCTTACTTAGAGGCTACTGGTAAATTTTCATGAGTCTTCTAGGTAAAGAGGAGAAGCTGCTAGGAAGGGGTTGCAAGCACCTTGTTCTCTTGGAATACACTCAGTCTTCACCAAAGAGGCTTGCCAGCAGTGAAGAAAAGTCAAACAACAATGGTGTATGTCATGCAGATAAGATGCTGCATGAATCCTGGTTGAAAATGGACTAATGACTATTTGGCCCTCAGGCCCCAATATGAACATTGACACACAGCCTCCATATCTGCAGCTTCCAAGCATGAAAGAGACAAAAATGCTACACAATGGGACGATCTCTAATGAACTTTGCTCTGTAGAGACTGCATAGTGTGTAAGTCATAAGCGGGAGCAGTTGCTAGGTAGGCCTGGGTGACAGTGAGACTTGCCAGGCCCTAGCAGTGCTCAGGGAAAAGCTGTACTTTTTCTTCAGGCTGGATGCAATTCAAGGCTCTGCTTGAGGTAGAGACAGGTCAGGTAGCAGATCCCTGGTTGAAGGCAAAGCACAGAGTTGTTCTGTGCTGCTTCGATTTCCACACCCAGGCTGAGAAGCATGGAAGGAAAAGCCTCTCTAGAACTGGGTACCTGAGCAAGTTTCAGAGCAGGGGGAAGTCTGGCTCTATAAGCAAGAGAGCCCTGCTTAGGCCTTCACTCTTGCAATAAGGGTGATCCCAAGTACCTGTGGGTTGGAGGATGCTATTAAGACACTGGAGAGATTTTCAGCAAATAGTGTTCCCCCATGGAAAATGGTGTAGACCAGAGAGTCCGTTTCCTCCTGCAAGGCATTTTAGCATGAAAGCAGTCCATTGACTAAGATTTCATGGAAACTGCTTTAGGCATTTCTGCATGGAAAAACTGTGGCTAACTTGGAGGCTAGTAGTGAAGTTTAGTTTGTCCTCTAGATCAGGAGTGTTGTAGGATGAGATCTTGGCAAGGGATTGCAAGCAACTTGTTTCTTTGGAATAGACTCACTTTTCCCCAAAGAGGCTTGCCAGCAGTGAAGAAAAGTCTAGCAGCAATGGTGTTTGGCATGCAGCTAAGAGGCCACATGAATCATGCTTGAAAATGGGGTTATGACTGTTTTGCCATCAGTCCCTATTGTGAAAGTTGACACACAGCCTCTGATTCTGCAGCTTCAGAGCAGTGAAAGAGTCACACGTGCCACACAGTGCAATGTTGTATAATGAACATTGCTCAGAGAGGTTCTGCATGGGGTGTATGCCCTAAGCAGGAGCAGGGCCTAGGTAGGCCTAGGTGACAGTGGGACTTGCCAGGGCCTAGCAGGGCTCAGGGGGAAACTGTTAGCTTGCTTCATGCTGGAGGCAAATTCCAGTTTCTGCTTAAGGTAAAGAGACTTCTCTTAGGACTTCCCAGGATGAATGGTAAGCACATTGTTTTTCTCAGTGCAGCTCCACATTCCTCAATTGGGTCGATCAGCCTGGCAGTCAGAGACTCCCTAGAACTGTTTTCCTGGGGCAGTTTGAAAGTTGGGAATGTCTAGCTCTCCAAGGAAGACAGGCCTGTGTTTACCATAGCTTTAAATACAAATGTGATTCCAAGGGTTCCTCACTCTAGATGGTGCTCTAAAGCCATAGGAGAGAGTATCCACACACACTGTTCTCTAATAGAAACTGTGCAAAACCAAGCATCCATTTGTACAGAAAGGCACTCTCCTGTTGAAGCCCCACATTGACCAAGGTTTCATCCAAACTGCTGCAGGCCTTTCTGGATGGAGAAACTGCAGTTTACTTGAAGGCTAGTTTCATGTTTTGTGTGTTTTCTATATCAAGACTGTTGTGGGATGAGATCCTCGCAAAGGATGGCAAGCAACTTGTTTCTTTAGATAGAATCACTTTTCCCCAAAGAGGCTTGCCAGCAGTGAAGAAAAGTCAAGCAACAAGGGTGTTTGGTATGCATCTAAGAGGTCTCATGAATCCCGCTTGAATATGGGGTTATGAATGTTTTGCCATCAGGCTGCAAAGTGAATGTTGACACAAAGCCTCTGATCCTACAGCTTCCAAGCTGTGCAAGAGACACCCATGCCACACACTGCAACATTCTATAGTGAACTTTGCTCCAGAGAGGTTCTGCATAGGATTTATGGCTGAAGTGGGAGTAGGCCCTACACAGTTGTAGGTGATACTGGGACTTACCAGAGCCTAGCAGGGCCCAGGGAAAAACTGTTCAATTACTTCATGCTGGAGGCAAATTCGAATTTCTGTTTAAAGCAGAGAGACTTTTGGTATGACTTTCCAGGATGAATGCTAAGCACAATGTTTTTCTCTCTACAGCCCCAAGTTCCTCATTGGGGCTGACCAGCCTGGCAGTCAGAGACTCCCTAGTACTGCGTTCTTGAGGCAGCTTGAAAGCTGTGGAAATCTAGCTCTTCAGTGAACAGAGGCCTGCATTTAACATTGCTTTGCATACAAAGATGATTCCAAGGGCTCCTCTCTCTACAGGGTGCTCTGAAGCCACAGGAGAAACTACCCACACTCACTGTTCTCTAATGGAAACTGTGAAACCAAGCATCCATTTGTACAGAAAGTCGCTCTCCTGTTGAAGCACTACATTGACCAAGGTTTCATGGAAAGTGCTGTAGGACATTCTGGATGGAGAGCCTGAAGCTCACATGGAGGCTATTGGTCCAATTTCACTCACCGTCGAATTAGAGTGCTGTGGGATGAGGTTCTAGCAAGGAATGGCAAGCACCCCGTTTCTTTCAATTAGACTCACATGTTCTCAGGAACGCTTACCAACAGTGGAGAGAAGATGGGCAACAAGGGTGATTTCCATGCAGCCTGGAGACCACAACTGTCCTGCTTCCCTTTGTGTAAATAACTGCTACTCCCAGGAGGCTCCAATATCAAAGTGGTCACACTGCCTCTATATCTGCAGTTTCCAAACCATGATAAGACACACAGGCCACACACTGAGCCCTTCCATGAGTAAATTTTGCTCCACAGAGGGTCTGCATGCCATGTATGGCCTAAGCGAGTGAAGGCCCTAGGAAGTCGAGGGGACCTTGGGACTTGCCATTGCCTCATAGTGCTCAGGGAAAACATGTCCATTTTCTTCAGGTTGGATGCAAATTCGAGTTTCTGCTTCAGGTAAAAGAGGTCAGGTAGGAGAGCCCAGGGTGAAGGCAAAGCACAGAGTTTTTTCCATGCAGCTCCAGTTTCCTCACCTGGGCCAACAAGCATGGAAGGAAAAGCCTCCCTACAACTGGATTCCTGAGGAAGTTTCAAAGCAGAGGGAACTCTGACTACACAAGCTAGAGTGCCCTGCTTAGGCCTTCCCTCTGACAACCAAGTCAATCCCAAGGGCCTATGGGTTGGAGCTGCTTTAAAGGGACAAGAGTGTCTTGGGGTACACAGTGTTCCCCCATGGAAAATGGTGCTGAACCGAGCATAAATTTCCTCTTGCAAGGTTTCTTAACATTAAAATACTACATTGAATAAGGTTTCATGGACACTGCTACAGGCCTTTCTGGATGGAAAAATTGCAGCTTACTTAGAGGCTACTGGTAAATTTTCATGAGTCTTCTAGGTAAAGAGGAGAAGCTGCTAGGAAGGGGTTGCAAGCACCTTGTTCTCTTGGAATACACTCAGTCTTCACCAAAGAGGCTTGCCAGCAGTGAAGAAAAGTCAAACAACAATGGTGTATGTCATGCAGATAAGATGCTGCATGAATCCTGGTTGAAAATGGACTAATGACTATTTGGCCCTCAGGCCCCAATATGAACATTGACACACAGCCTCCATATCTGCAGCTTCCAAGCATGAAAGAGACAAAAATGCTACACAATGGGACCATCTCTAATGAACTTTGCTCTGTAGAGACTGCATAGTGTGTAAGTCATAAGCGGGAGCAGTTGCTAGGTAGGCCTGGGTGACAGTGAGACTTGCCAGGCCCTAGCAGTGCTCAGGGAAAAGCTGTACTTTTTCTTCAGGCTGGATGCAATTCAAGGCTCTGCTTGAGGTAGAGACAGGTCAGGTAGCAGATCCCTGGTTGAAGGCAAAGCACAGAGTTGTTCTGTGCTGCTTCGATTTCCACACCCAGGCTGAGAAGCATGGAAGGAAAAGCCTCTCTAGAACTGGGTACCTGAGCAAGTTTCAGAGCAGGGGGAAGTCTGGCTCTATAAGCAAGAGAGCCCTGCTTAGGCCTTCACTCTTGCAATAAGGGTGATCCCAAGTACCTGTGGGTTGGAGGATGCTATTAAGACACTGGAGAGATTTTCAGCAAATAGTGTTCCCCCATGGAAAATGGTGTAGACCAGAGAGTCCGTTTCCTCCTGCAAGGCATTTTAGCATGAAAGCAGTCCATTGACTAAGATTTCATGGAAACTGCTTTAGGCATTTCTGCATGGAAAAACTGTGGCTAACTTGGAGGCTAGTAGTGAAGTTTAGTTTGTCCTCTAGATCAGGAGTGTTGTAGGATGAGATCTTGGCAAGGGATTGCAAGCAACTTGTTTCTTTGGAATAGACTCACTTTTCCCCAAAGAGGCTTGCCAGGAGTGAAGAAAAGTCTAGCAGCAATGGTGTTTGGCATGCAACTAAGAGGCCACATGAATCATGCTTGAAAATGGGGTTATGACTGTTTTGCCATCAGTCCCTATTGTGAAAGTTGACACACAGCCTCTGATTCTGCAGCTTCAGAGCAGTGAAAGAGTCACACGTGCCACACAGTGCAATGTTGTATAATGAACATTGCTCAGAGAGGTTCTGCATGGGGTGTATGCCCTAAGCAGGAGCAGGGCCTAGGTAGGCCTAGGTGACAGTGGGACTTGCCAGGGCCTAGCAGGGCTCAGGGGGAAACTGTTAGCTTGCTTCATGCTGGAGGCAAATTCCAGTTTCTGCTTAAGGTAAAGAGACTTCTCTTAGGACTTCCCAGGATGAATGGTAAGCACATTGTTTTTCTCAGTGCAGCTCCACATTCCTCAATTGGGTCGATCAGCCTGGCAGTCAGAGACTCCCTAGAACTGTTTTCCTGGGGCAGTTTGAAAGTTGGGAATGTCTAGCTCTCCAAGGAAGACAGGCCTGTGTTTACCATAGCTTTCAATACAAATGTGATTCCAAGGGTTCCTCACTCTA
The DNA here is from genome assembly GCF_030028045.1 of Hippopotamus amphibius kiboko. NCBI lineage: Eukaryota > Metazoa > Chordata > Mammalia > Artiodactyla > Hippopotamidae > Hippopotamus > Hippopotamus amphibius. The sequence goes on along the minus strand of NC_080189.1, from coordinate 141,003,466 downwards.
GATGGTGCTCTAAAGCCATAGGAGAGAGTATCCACACACACTGTTCTCTAATAGAAACTGTGCAAAACCAAGCATCCATTTGTACAGAAAGGCACTCTCCTGTTGAAGCCCCACATTGACCAAGGTTTCATCCAAACTGCTGCAGGCCTTTCTGGATGGAGAAACTGCAGTTTACTTGAAGGCTAGTTTCATGTTTTGTGTGTTTTCTATATCAAGACTGTTGTGGGATGAGATCCTCGCAAAGGATGGCAAGCAACTTGTTTCTTTAGATAGAATCACTTTTCCCCAAAGAGGCTTGCCAGCAGTGAAGAAAAGTCAAGCAACAAGGGTGTTTGGTATGCATCTAAGAGGTCTCATGAATCCCACTTGAATATGGGGTTATGAATGTTTTGCCATCAGGCTGCAAAGTGAATGTTGACACAAAGCCTCTGATCCTACAGCTTCCAAGCTGTGCAAGAGACACCCATGCCACACACTGCAACATTCTATAGTGAACTTTGCTCCAGAGAGGTTCTGCATAGGATTTATGGCTGAAGTGGGAGTAGGCCCTACACAGTTGTAGGTGATACTGGGACTTACCAGAGCCTAGCAGGGCCCAGGGAAAAACTGTTCAATTACTTCATGCTGGAGGCAAATTCGAATTTCTGTTTAAAGCAGAGAGACTTTTGGTATGACTTTCCAGGATGAATGCTAAGCACAATGTTTTTCTCTCTACAGCCCCAAGTTCCTCATTGGGGCTGACCAGCCTGGCAGTCAGAGACTCCCTAGTACTGCGTTCTTGAGGCAGCTTGAAAGCTGTGGAAATCTAGCTCTTCAGTGAACAGAGGCCTGCATTTAACATTGCTTTGCATACAAAGATGATTCCAAGGGCTCCTCTCTCTACAGGGTGCTCTGAAGCCACAGGAGAAACTACCCACACTCACTGTTCTCTAATGGAAACTGTGAAACCAAGCATCCATTTGTACAGAAAGTCGCTCTCCTGTTGAAGCACTACATTGACCAAGGTTTCATGGAAAGTGCTGTAGGACATTGTGGATGGAGAGCCTGAAGCTCACATGGAGGCTATTGGTCCAATTTCACTCACCGTCGAATTAGAGTGCTGTGGGATGAGGTTCTAGCAAGGAATGGCAAGCACCCCGTTTCTTTCAATTAGACTCACATGTTCTCAGGAACGCTTACCAACAGTGGAGAGAAGATGGGCAACAAGGGTGATTTCCATGCAGCCTGGAGACCACAACTGTCCTGCTTCCCTTTGTGTAAATAACTGCTACTCCCATGAGGCTCCAATATCAAAGTGGTCACACTGCCTCTATATCTGCAGTTTCCAAACCATGATAAGACACACAGGCCACACACTGAGCCCTTCCATGAGTAAATTTTGCTCCACAGAGGGTCTGCATGCCATGTATGGCCTAAGCGAGTGAAGGCCCTAGGAAGTCGAGGGGACCTTGGGACTTGCCATTGCCTCATAGTGCTCAGGGAAAACATGTCCATTTTCTTCAGGTTGGATGCAAATTCGAGTTTCTGCTTCAGGTAAAAGAGGTCAGGTAGGAGAGCCCAGGGTGAAGGCAAAGCACAGAGTTTTTTCCATGCAGCTCCAGTTTCCTCACCTGGGCCAACAAGCATGGAAGGAAAAGCCTCCCTACAACTGGATTCCTGAGGAAGTTTCAAAGCAGAGGGAACTCTGACTACACAAGCTAGAGTGCCCTGCTTAGGCCTTCCCTCTGACAACCAAGTCAATCCCAAGGGCCTATGGGTTGGAGCTGCTTTAAAGGGACAAGAGTGTCTTGGGGTACACAGTGTTCCCTCATGGAAAATGGTGCTGAACCGAGCATAAATTTCCTCTTGCAAGGTTTCTTAACATTAAAATACTACATTGAATAAGGTTTCATGGACACTGCTACAGGCCTTTCTGGATGGAAAAATTGCAGCTTACTTAGAGGCTACTGGTAAATTTTCATGAGTCTTCTAGGTAAAGAGGAGAAGCTGCTAGGAAGGGGTTGCAAGCACCTTGTTCTCTTGGAATACACTCAGTCTTCACCAAAGAGGCTTGCCAGCAGTGAAGAAAAGTCAAACAACAATGGTGTATGTCATGCAGATAAGATGCTGCATGAATCCTGGTTGAAAATGGACTAATGACTATTTGGCCCTCAGGCCCCAATATGAACATTGACACACAGCCTCCATATCTGCAGCTTCCAAGCATGAAAGAGACAAAAATGCTACACAATGGGACCATCTCTAATGAACTTTGCTCTGTAGAGACTGCATAGTGTGTAAGTCATAAGCGGGAGCAGTTGCTAGGTAGGCCTGGGTGACAGTGAGACTTGCCAGGCCCTAGCAGTGCTCAGGGAAAAGCTGTACTTTTTCTTCAGGCTGGATGCAATTCAAGGCTCTGCTTGAGGTAGAGACAGGTCAGGTAGCAGATCCCTGGTTGAAGGCAAAGCACAGAGTTGTTCTGTGCTGCTTCGATTTCCACACCCAGGCTGAGAAGCATGGAAGGAAAAGCCTCTCTAGAACTGGGTACCTGAGCAAGTTTCAGAGCAGGGGGAAGTCTGGCTCTATAAGCAAGAGAGCCCTGCTTAGGCCTTCACTCTTGCAATAAGGGTGATCCCAAGTACCTGTGGGTTGGAGGATGCTATTAAGACACTGGAGAGATTTTCAGCAAATAGTGTTCCCCCATGGAAAATGGTGTAGACCAGAGAGTCCGTTTCCTCCTGCAAGGCATTGTAGCATGAAAGCAGTCCATTGACTAAGATTTCATGGAAACTGCTTTAGGCATTTCTGCATGGAAAAACTGTGGCTAACTTGGAGGCTAGTAGTGAAGTTTAGTTTGTCCTCTAGATCAGGAGTGTTGTAGGATGAGATCTTGGCAAGGGATTGCAAGCAACTTGTTTCTTTGGGATAGACTCACTTTTCCCCAAAGAGGCTTGCCAGGAGTGAAGAAAAGTCTAGCAGCAATGGTGTTTGGCATGCAGCTAAGAGGCCACATGAATCATGCTTGAAAATGGGGTTATGACTGTTTTGCCATCAGTCCCTATTGTGAAAGTTGACACACAGCCTCTGATTCTGCAGCTTCAGAGCAGTGAAAGAGTCACACGTGCCACACAGTGCAATGTTGTATAATGAACATTGCTCAGAGAGGTTCTGCATGGGGTGTATGCCCTAAGCAGGAGCAGGGCCTAGGTAGGCCTAGGTGACAGTGGGACTTGCCAGGGCCTAGCAGGGCTCAGGGGGAAACTGTTAGCTTGCTTCATGCTGGAGGCAAATTCCAGTTTCTGCTTAAGGTAAAGAGACTTCTCTTAGGACTTCCCAGGATGAATGGTAAGCACATTGTTTTTCTCAGTGCAGCTCCACATTCCTCAATTGGGTCGATCAGCCTGGCAGTCAGAGACTCCCTAGAACTGTTTTCCTGGGGCAGTTTGAAAGTTGGGAATGTCTAGCTCTCCAAGGAAGACAGGCCTGTGTTTACCATAGCTTTAAATACAAATGTGATTCCAAGGGTTCCTCACTCTAGATGGTGCTCTAAAGCCATAGGAGAGAGTATCCACACACACTGTTCTCTAATAGGAACTGTGCAAAACCAAGCATCCATTTGTACAGAAAGGCACTCTCCTGTTGAAGCCCCACATTGACCAAGGTTTCATCCAAACTGCTGCAGGCCTTTCTGGATGGAGAAACTGCAGTTTACTTGAAGGCTAGTTTCATGTTTTGTGTGTTTTCTATATCAAGACTGTTGTGGGATGAGATCCTCGCAAAGGATGGCAAGCAACTTGTTTCTTTAGATAGAATCACTTTTCCCCAAAGAGGCTTGCCAGCAGTGAAGAAAAGTCAAGCAACAAGGGTGTTTGGTATGCATCTAAGAGGTCTCATGAATCCCGCTTGAATATGGGGTTATGAATGTTTTGCCATCAGGCTGCAAAGTGAATGTTGACACAAAGCCTCTGATCCTACAGCTTCCAAGCTGTGCAAGAGACACCCATGCCACACACTGCAACATTCTATAGTGAACTTTGCTCCAGAGAGGTTCTGCATAGGATTTATGGCTGAAGTGGGAGTAGGCCCTACACAGTTGTAGGTGATACTGGGACTTACCAGAGCCTAGCAGGGCCCAGGGAAAAACTGTTCAATTACTTCATGCTGGAGGCAAATTCGAATTTCTGTTTAAAGCAGAGAGACTTTTGGTATGACTTTCCAGGATGAATGCTAAGCACAATGTTTTTCTCTCTACAGCCCCAAGTTCCTCATTGGGGCTGACCAGCCTGGCAGTCAGAGACTCCCTAGTACTGCGTTCTTGAGGCAGCTTGAAAGCTGTGGAAATCTAGCTCTTCAGTGAACAGAGGCCTGCATTTAACATTGCTTTGCATACAAAGATGATTCCAAGGGCTCCTCTCTCTACAGGGTGCTCTGAAGCCACAGGAGAAACTACCCACACTCACTGTTCTCTAATGGAAACTGTGAAACCAAGCATCCATTTGTACAGAAAGTCGCTCTCCTGTTGAAGCACTACATTGACCAAGGTTTCATGGAAAGTGCTGTAGGACATTCTGGATGGAGAGCCTGAAGCTCACATGGAGGCTATTGGTCAAATTTCACTCACCGTCGAATTAGAGTGCTGTGGGATGAGGTTCTAGCAAGGAATGGCAAGCACCCCGTTTCTTTCAATTAGACTCACATGTTCTCAGGAACGCTTACCAACAGTGGAGAGAAGATGGGCAACAAGGGTGATTTCCATGCAGCCTGGAGACCACAACTGTCCTGCTTCCCTTTGTGTAAATAACTGCTACTCCCATGAGGCTCCAATATCAAAGTGGTCACACTGCCTCTATATCTGCAGTTTCCAAACCATGATAAGACACACAGGCCACACACTGAGCCCTTCCATGAGTAAATTTTGCTCCACAGAGGGTCTGCATGCCATGTATGGCCTAAGCGAGTGAAGGCCCTAGGAAGTCGAGGGGACCTTGGGACTTGCCATTGCCTCATAGTGCTCAGGGAAAACATGTCCATTTTCTTCAGGTTGGATGCAAATTCGAGTTTCTGCTTCAGGTAAAAGAGGTCAGGTAGGAGAGCCCAGGGTGAAGGCAAAGCACAGAGTTTTTTCCATGCAGCTCCAGTTTCCTCACCTGGGCCAACAAGCATGGAAGGAAAAGCCTCCCTACAACTGGATTCCTGAGGAAGTTTCAAAGCAGAGGGAACTCTGACTACACAAGCTAGAGTGCCCTGCTTAGGCCTTCCCTCTGACAACCAAGTCAATCCCAAGGGCCTATGGGTTGGAGCTGCTTTAAAGGGACAAGAGTGTCTTGGGGTACACAGTGTTCCCCCATGGAAAATGGTGCTGAACCGAGCATAAATTTCCTCTTGCAAGGTTTCTTAACATTAAAATACTACATTGAATAAGGTTTCATGGACACTGCTACAGGCCTTTCTGGATGGAAAAATTGCAGCTTACTTAGAGGCTACTGGTAAATTTTCATGAGTCTTCTAGGTAAAGAGGAGAAGCTGCTAGGAAGGGGTTGCAAGCACCTTGTTCTCTTGGAATACACTCAGTCTTCACCAAAGAGGCTTGCCAGCAGTGAAGAAAAGTCAAACAACAATGGTGTATGTCATGCAGATAAGATGCTGCATGAATCCTGGTTGAAAATGGACTAATGACTATTTGGCCCTCAGGCCCCAATATGAACATTGACACACAGCCTCCATATCTGCAGCTTCCAAGCATGAAAGAGACAAAAATGCTACACAATGGGACCATCTCTAATGAACTTTGCTCTGTAGAGACTGCATAGTGTGTAAGTCATAAGCGGGAGCAGTTGCTAGGTAGGCCTGGGTGACAGTGAGACTTGCCAGGCCCTAGCAGTGCTCAGGGAAAAGCTGTACTTTTTCTTCAGGCTGGATGCAATTCAAGGCTCTGCTTGAGGTAGAGACAGGTCAGGTAGCAGATCCCTGGTTGAAGGCAAAGCACAGAGTTGTTCTGTGCTGCTTCGATTTCCACACCCAGGCTGAGAAGCATGGAAGGAAAAGCCTCTCTAGAACTGGGTACCTGAGCAAGTTTCAGAGCAGGGGGAAGTCTGGCTCTATAAGCAAGAGAGCCCTGCTTAGGCCTTCACTCTTGCAATAAGGGTGATCCCAAGTACCTGTGGGTTGGAGGATGCTATTAAGACACTGGAGAGATTTTCAGCAAATAGTGTTCCCCCATGGAAAATGGTGTAGACCAGAGAGTCCGTTTCCTCCTGCAAGGCATTGTAGCATGAAAGCAGTCCATTGACTAAGATTTCATGGAAACTGCTTTAGGCATTTCTGCATGGAAAAACTGTGGCTAACTTGGAGGCTAGTAGTGAAGTTTAGTTTGTCCTCTAGATCAGGAGTGTTGTAGGATGAGATCTTGGCAAGGGATTGCAAGCAACTTGTTTCTTTGGGATAGACTCACTTTTCCCCAAAGAGGCTTGCCAGGAGTGAAGAAAAGTCTAGCAGCAATGGTGTTTGGCATGCAGCTAAGAGGCCACATGAATCATGCTTGAAAATGGGGTTATGACTGTTTTGCCATCAGTCCCTATTGTGAAAGTTGACACACAGCCTCTGATTCTGCAGCTTCAGAGCAGTGAAAGAGTCACACGTGCCACACAGTGCAATGTTGTATAATGAACATTGCTCAGAGAGGTTCTGCATGGGGTGTATGCCCTAAGCAGGAGCAGGGCCTAGGTAGGCCTAGGTGACAGTGGGACTTGCCAGGGCCTAGCAGGGCTCAGGGGGAAACTGTTAGCTTGCTTCATGCTGGAGGCAAATTCCAGTTTCTGCTTAAGGTAAAGAGACTTCTCTTAGGACTTCCCAGGATGAATGGTAAGCACATTGTTTTTCTCAGTGCAGCTCCACATTCCTCAATTGGGTCGATCAGCCTGGCAGTCAGAGACTCCCTAGAACTGTTTTCCTGGGGCAGTTTGAAAGTTGGGAATGTCTAGCTCTCCAAGGAAGACAGGCCTGTGTTTACCATAGCTTTCAATACAAATGTGATTCCAAGGGTTCCTCACTCTAGATGGTGCTCTAAAGCCATAGGAGAGAGTATCCACACACACTGTTCTCTAATAGGAACTGTGCAAAACCAAGCATCCATTTGTACAGAAAGGCACTCTCCTGTTGAAGCCCCACATTGACCAAGGTTTCATCCAAACTGCTGCAGGCCTTTCTGGATGGAGAAACTGCAGTTTACTTGAAGGCTAGTTTCATGTTTTGTGTGTTTTCTATATCAAGACTGTTGTGGGATGAGATCCTCGCAAAGGATGGCAAGCAACTTGTTTCTTTAGATAGAATCACTTTTCCCCAAAGAGGCTTGCCAGCAGTGAAGAAAAGTCAAGCAACAAGGGTGTTTGGTATGCATCTAAGAGGTCTCATGAATCCCACTTGAATATGGGGTTATGAATGTTTTGCCATCAGGCTGCAAAGTGAATGTTGACACAAAGCCTCTGATCCTACAGCTTCCAAGCTGTGCAAGAGACACCCATGCCACACACTGCAACATTCTATAGTGAACTTTGCTCCAGAGAGGTTCTGCATAGGATTTATGGCTGAAGTGGGAGTAGGCCCTACACAGTTGTAGGTGATACTGGGACTTACCAGAGCCTAGCAGGGCCCAGGGAAAAACTGTTCAATTACTTCATGCTGGAGGCAAATTCGAATTTCTGTTTAAAGCAGAGAGACTTTTGGTATGACTTTCCAGGATGAATGCTAAGCACAATGTTTTTCTCTCTACAGCCCCAAGTTCCTCATTGGGGCTGACCAGCCTGGCAGTCAGAGACTCCCTAGTACTGCGTTCTTGAGGCAGCTTGAAAGCTGTGGAAATCTAGCTCTTCAGTGAACAGAGGCCTGCATTTAACATTGCTTTGCATACAAAGATGATTCCAAGGGCTCCTCTCTCTACAGGGTGCTCTGAAGCCACAGGAGAAACTACCCACACTCACTGTTCTCTAATGGAAACTGTGAAACCAAGCATCCATTTGTACAGAAAGTCGCTCTCCTGTTGAAGCACTACATTGACCAAGGTTTCATGGAAAGTGCTGTAGGACATTCTGGATGGAGAGCCTGAAGCTCACATGGAGGCTATTGGTCAAATTTCACTCACCGTCGAATTAGAGTGCTGTGGGATGAGGTTCTAGCAAGGAATGGCAAGCACCCCGTTTCTTTCAATTAGACTCACATGTTCTCAGGAACGCTTACCAACAGTGGAGAGAAGATGGGCAACAAGGGTGATTTCCATGCAGCCTGGAGACCACAACTGTCCTGCTTCCCTTTGTGTAAATAACTGCTACTCCCAGGAGGCTCCAATATCAAAGTGGTCACACTGCCTCTATATCTGCAGTTTCCAAACCATGATAAGACACACAGGCCACACACTGAGCCCTTCCATGAGTAAATTTTGCTCCACAGAGGGTCTGCATGCCATGTATGGCCTAAGCGAGTGAAGGCCCTAGGAAGTCGAGGGGACCCTGGGACTTGCCATTGCCTCATAGTGCTCAGGGAAAACATGTCCATTTTCTTCAGGTTGGATGCAAATTCGAGTTTCTGCTTCAGGTAAAAGAGGTCAGGTAGGAGAGCCCAGGGTGAAGGCAAAGCACAGAGTTTTTTCCATGCAGCTCCAGTTTCCTCACCTGGGCCAACAAGCATGGAAGGAAAAGCCTCCCTACAACTGGATTCCTGAGGAAGTTTCAAAGCAGAGGGAACTCTGACTACACAAGCTAGAGTGCCCTGCTTAGGCCTTCCCTCTGACAACCAAGTCAATCCCAAGGGCCTATGGGTTGGAGCTGCTTTAAAGGGACAAGAGTGACTTTGGGCACACAGTGTTCCCCCATGGAAAATGGTGCTGAACCGAGCATAAATTTCCTCTTGCAAGGTTTCTTAACATTAAAATACTACATTGAATAAGGTTTCATGGACACTGCTGCAGGCCTTTCTGGATGGAAAAATTGCAGCTTACTTAGAGGCTACTGGTAAATTTTCATGAGTCTTCTAGGTAAAGAGGAGAAGCTGCTAGGAAGGGGTTGCAAGCACCTTGTTCTCTTGGAATACACTCAGTCTTCACCAAAGAGGCTTGCCAGCAGTGAAGAAAAGTCAAACAACAATGGTGTATGTCATGCAGATAAGATGCTGCATGAATCCTGGTTGAAAATGGACTAATGACTATTTGGCCCTCAGGCCCCAATATGAACATTGACACACAGCCTCCATATCTGCAGCTTCCAAGCATGAAAGAGACAAAAATGCTACACAATGGGACCATCTCTAATGAACTTTGCTCTGTAGAGACTGCATAGTGTGTAAGTCATAAGCGGGAGCAGTTGCTAGGTAGGCCTGGGTGACAGTGAGACTTGCCAGGCCCTAGCAGTGCTCAGGGAAAAGCTGTACTTTTTCTTCAGGCTGGATGCAATTCAAGGCTCTGCTTGAGGTAGAGACAGGTCAGGTAGCAGATCCCTGGTTGAAGGCAAAGCACAGAGTTGTTCTGTGCTGCTTCGATTTCCACACCCAGGCTGAGAAGCATGGAAGGAAAAGCCTCTCTAGAACTGGGTACCTGAGCAAGTTTCAGAGCAGGGGGAAGTCTGGCTCTATAAGCAAGAGAGCCCTGCTTAGGCCTTCACTCTTGCAATAAGGGTGATCCCAAGTACCTGTGGGTTGGAGGATGCTATTAAGACACTGGAGAGATTTTCAGCAAATAGTGTTCCCCCATGGAAAATGGTGTAGACCAGAGAGTCCGTTTCCTCCTGCAAGGCATTGTAGCATGAAAGCAGTCCATTGACTAAGATTTCATGGAAACTGCTTTAGGCATTTCTGCATGGAAAAACTGTGGCTAACTTGGAGGCTAGTAGTGAAGTTTAGTTTGTCCTCTAGATCAGGAGTGTTGTAGGATGAGATCTTGGCAAGGGATTGCAAGCAACTTGTTTCTTTGGAATAGACTCACTTTTCCCCAAAGAGGCTTGCCAGCAGTGAAGAAAAGTCTAGCAGCAATGGTGTTTGGCATGCAGCTAAGAGGCCACATGAATCATGCTTGAAAATGGGGTTATGACTGTTTTGCCATCAGTCCCTATTGTGAAAGTTGACACACAGCCTCTGATTCTGCAGCTTCAGAGCAGTGAAAGAGTCACATGTGCCACACAGTGCAATGTTGTATAATGAACATTGCTCAGAGAGGTTCTGCATGGGGTGTATGCCCTAAGCAGGAGCAGGGCCTAGGTAGGCCTAGGTGACAGTGGGACTTGCCAGGGCCTAGCAGGGCTCAGGGGGAAACTGTTAGCTTGCTTCATGCTGGAGGCAAATTCCAGTTTCTGCTTAAGGTAAAGAGACTTCTCTTAGGACTTCCCAGGATGAATGGTAAGCACATTGTTTTTCTCAGTGCAGCTCCACATTCCTCAATTGGGTCGATCAGCCTGGCAGTCAGAGACTCCCTAGAACTGTTTTCCTGGGGCAGTTTGAAAGTTGGGAATGTCTAGCTCTCCAAGGAAGACAGGCCTGTGTTTACCATAGCTTTCAATACAAATGTGATTCCAAGGGTTCCTCACTCTAGATGGTGCTCTAAAGCCATAGGAGAGAGTATCCACACACACTGTTCTCTAATAGAAACTGTGCAAAACCAAGCATCCATTTGTACAGAAAGGCACTCTCCTGTTGAAGCCCCACATTGACCAAGGTTTCATCCAAACTGCTGCAGGCCTTTCTGGATGGAGAAACTGCAGTTTACTTGAAGGCTAGTTTCATGTTTTGTGTGTTTTCTATATCAAGACTGTTGTGGGATGAGATCCTCGCAAAGGATGGCAAGCAACTTGTTTCTTTAGATAGAATCACTTTTCCCCAAAGAGGCTTGCCAGCAGTGAAGAAAAGTCAAGCAACAAGGGTGTTTGGTATGCATCTAAGAGGTCTCATGAATCCCACTTGAATATGGGGTTATGAATGTTTTGCCATCAGGCTGCAAAGTGAATGTTGACACAAAGCCTCTGATCCTACAGCTTCCAAGCTGTGCAAGAGACACCCATGCCACACACTGCAACATTCTATAGTGAACTTTGCTCCAGAGAGGTTCTGCATAGGATTTATGGCTGAAGTGGGAGTAGGCCCTACACAGTTGTAGGTGATACTGGGACTTACCAGAGCCTAGCAGGGCCCAGGGAAAAACTGTTCAATTACTTCATGCTGGAGGCAAATTCGAATTTCTGTTTAAAGCAGAGAGACTTTTGGTATGACTTTCCAGGATGAATGCTAAGCACAATGTTTTTCTCTCTACAGCCCCAAGTTCCTCATTGGGGCTGACCAGCCTGGCAGTCAGAGACTCCCTAGTACTGCGTTCTTGAGGCAGCTTGAAAGCTGTGGAAATCTAGCTCTTCAGTGAACAGAGGCCTGCATTTAACATTGCTTTGCATACAAAGATGATTCCAAGGGCTCCTCTCTCTACAGGGTGCTCTGAAGCCACAGGAGAAACTACCCACACTCACTGTTCTCTAATGGAAACTGTGAAACCAAGCATCCATTTGTACAGAAAGTCGCTCTCCTGTTGAAGCACTACATTGACCAAGGTTTCATGGAAAGTGCTGTAGGACATTCTGGATGGAGAGCCTGAAGCTCACATGGAGGCTATTGGTCAAATTTCACTCACCGTCGAATTAGAGTGCTGTGGGATGAGGTTCTAGCAAGGAATGGCAAGCACCCCGTTTCTTTCAATTAGACTCACATGTTCTCAGGAACACTTACCAACAGTGGAGAGAAGATGGGCAACAAGGGTGATTTCCATGCAGCCTGGAGACCACAACTGTCCTGCTTCCCTTTGTGTAAATAACTGCTACTCCCAGGAGGCTCCAATATCAAAGTGGTCACACTGCCTCTATATCTGCAATTTCCAAACCATGATAAGACACACAGGCCACACACTGAGCCCTTCCATGAATAAATTTTGCTCCACAGAGGGTCTGCATGCCATGTATGGCCTAAGCGAGTGAAGGCCCTAGGAAGTCTAGGGGACCCTGGGACTTGCCATTGCCTCGTAGTGCTCAGGGAAAACATGTCCATTTTCTTCAGGTTGGATGCAAATTCGAGTTTCTGCTTCAGGTAAAAGAGGTCAGGTAGGAGAGCCCAGGGTGAAGGCAAAGCACAGAGTTTTTTCCATGCAGCTCCAGTTTCCTCACCTGGGCCAACAAGCATGGAAGGAAAAGCCTCCCTACAACTGGATTCCTGAGGAAGTTTCAAAGCAGAGGGAACTCTGACTACACAAGCTAGAGTGCCCTGCTTAGGCCTTCCCTCTGACAACCAAGTCAATCCCAAGGGCCTATGGGTTGGAGCTGCTTTAAAGGGACAAGAGTGACTTTGGGCACACAGTGTTCCCCCATGGAAAATGGTGCTGAACCGAGCATAAATTTCCTCTTGCAAGGTTTCTTAACATTAAAATACTACATTGAATAAGGTTTCATGGACACTGCTGCAGGCCTTTCTGGATGGAAAAATTGCAGCTTACTTAGAGGCTACTGGTAAATTTTCATGAGTCTTCTAGGTAAAGAGGAGAAGCTGCTAGGAAGGGGTTGCAAGCACCTTGTTCTCTTGGAATACACTCAGTCTTCACCAAAGAGGCTTGCCAGCAGTGAAGAAAAGTCAAACAACAATGGTGTATGTCATGCAGATAAGATGCTGCATGAATCCTGGTTGAAAATGGACTAATGACTATTTGGCCCTCAGGCCCCAATATGAACATTGACACACAGCCTCCATATCTGCAGCTTCCAAGCATGAAAGAGACAAAAATGCTACACAATGGGACCACCTCTAATGAACTTTGCTCTGTAGAGACTGCATAGTGTGTAAGTCATAAGCGGGAGCAGTTGCTAGGTAGGCCTGGGTGACAGTGAGACTTGCCAGGCCCTAGCAGTGCTCAGGGAAAAGCTGTACTTTTTCTTCAGGCTGGATGCAATTCAAGGCTCTGCTTGAGGTAGAGACAGGTCAGGTAGCAGATCCCTGGTTGAAGGCAAAGCACAGAGTTGTTCTGTGCTGCTTCGATTTCCACACCCAGGCTGAGAAGCATGGAAGGAAAAGCCTCTCTAGAACTGGGTACCTGAGCAAGTTTCAGAGCAGGGGGAAGTCTGGTTCTATAAGCAAGAGAGCCCTGCTTAGGCCTTCACTCTTGCAATAAGGGTGATCCCAAGTACCTGTGGGTTGGAGGATGCTATTAAGACACTGGAGAGATTTTCAGCAAATAGTGTTCCCCCATGGAAAATGGTGTAGACCAGAGAGTCCGTTTCCTCCTGCAAGGCATTGTAGCATGAAAGCAGTCCATTGACTAAGATTTCATGGAAACTGCTTTAGGCATTTCTGCATGGAAAAACTGTGGCTAACTTGGAGGCTAGTAGTGAAGTTTAGTTTGTCCTCTAGATCAGGAGTGTTGTAGGATGAGATCTTGGCAAGGGATTGCAAGCAACTTGTTTCTTTGGAATAGACTCACTTTTCCCCAAAGAGGCTTGCCAGCAGTGAAGAAAAGTCTAGCAGCAATGGTGTTTGGCATGCAGCTAAGAGGCCACATGAATCATGCTTGAAAATGGGGTTATGACTGTTTTGCCATCAGTCCCTATTGTGAAAGTTGACACACAGCCTCTGATTCTGCAGCTTCAGAGCAGTGAAAGAGTCACACGTGCCACACAGTGCAATGTTGTATAATGAACATTGCTCAGAGAGGTTCTGCATGGGGTGTATGCCCTAAGCAGGAGCAGGGCCTAGGTAGGCCTAGGTGACAGTGGGACTTGCCAGGGCCTAGCAGGGCTCAGGGGGAAACTGTTAGCTTGCTTCATGCTGGAGGCAAGTTCCAGTTTCTGCTTAAGGTAAAGAGACTTCTCTTAGGACTTCCCAGGATGAATGGTAAGCACATTGTTTTTCTCAGTGCAGCTCCACATTCCTCAATGGGGTCGATCAGCCTGGCAGTCAGAGACTCCCTAGAACTGTTTTCCTGGGGCAGTTTGAAAGTTGGGAATGTCTAGCTCTCCAAGGAAGACAGGCCTGTGTTTACCATAGCTTTAAATACAAATGTGATTCCAAGGGTTCCTCACTCTAGATGGTGCTCTAAAGCCATAGGAGAGAGTATCCACACACACTGTTCTCTAATAGAAACTGTGCAAAACCAAGCATCCATTTGTACAGAAAGTCACTCTCCTGTTGAAGCCCCACATTGACCAAGGTTTCATCCAAACTGCTGCAGGCCTTTCTGGATGGAGAAACTGCAGTTTACTTGAAGGCTAGTTTCATGTTTTGTGTGTTTTCTATATCAAGACTGCTGTGGGATGAGATCCTCGCAAAGGATGGCAAGCAACTTGTTTCTTTAGATAGAATCACTTTTCCCCAAAGAGGCTTGCCAGCAGTGAAGAAAAGTCAAGCAACAAGGGTGTTTGGTATGCATCTAAGAGGTCTCATGAATCCCGCTTGAATATGGGGTTATGAATGTTCTGCCATCAGGCTGCAAAGTGAATGTTGACACAAAGCCTCTGATCCTACAGCTTCCAAGCTGTGAAAGAGACACCCATGCCACACACTGCAACATTCTATAGTGAACTTTGCTCCAGAGAGGTTCTGCATAGGATTTATGGCTGAAGTGGGAGTAGGCCCTACACAGTTGTAGGTGATACTGGGACTTACCAGAGCCTAGCAGGGCCCAGGGAAAAACTGTTCAATTACTTCATGCTGGAGGCAAATTCGAATTTCTGTTTAAAGCAGAGAGACTTTTGGTATGACTTTCCAGGATGAATGCTAAGCACAATGTTTTTCTCTCTACAGCCCCAAGTTCCTCATTGGGGCTGACCAGCCTGGCAGTCAGAGACTCCCTAGTACTGCGTTCCTGAGGCAGTTTGAAAGCTGTGGAAATCTAGCTCTTCAGTGAACAGAGGCCTGCATTTAACATTGCTTTGCATACAAAGATGATTCCAAGGGCTCCTCTCTCTACAGGGTGCTCTGAAGCCACAGGAGAAACTACCCACACTCACTGTTCTCTAATGGAAACTGTGAAACCAAGCATCCATTTGTACAGAAAGTCACTCTCCTGTTGAAGGTCTACATTGACCAAGGTTTCATGGAAAGTGCTGTAGGACATTCTGGATGGAGAGCCTGAAGCTCACATGGAGGCTATTGGTCAAATTTCACTCACCGTCGAATTAGAGTGCTGTGGGATGAGGTTCTAGCAAGGAATGGCAAGCACCCCGTTTCTTTCAATTAGACTCACATGTTCTCAGGAACACTTACCAACAGTGGAGAGAAGATGGGCAACAAGGGTGATTTCCATGCAGCCTGGAGACCACAACTGTCCTGCTTCCTTTTGTGTAAATAACTGCTACTCCCAGGAGGCTCCAATATCAAAGTGGTCACACTGCCTCTATATCTGCAGTTTCCAAACCATGATAAGACACACAGGCCACACACTGAGCCCTTCCATGAATAAATTTTGCTCCACAGAGGGTCTGCATGCCATGTATGGCCTAAGCGAGTGAAGGCCCTAGGAAGTCGAGGGGACCCTGGGACTTGCCATTGCCTCGTAGTGCTCAGGGAAAACATGTCCATTTTCTTCAGGTTGGATGCAAATTCGAGTTTCTGCTTCAGGTAAAAGAGGTCAGGTAGGAGAGCCCAGGGTGAAGGCAAAGCACAGAGTTTTTTCCATGCAGCTCCAGTTTCCTCACCTGGGCCAACAAGCATGGAAGGAAAAGCCTCCCTACAACTGGACTCCTGAGGAAGTTTCAAAGCAGAGGGAACTCTGACTACACAAGCTAGAGTGCCCTGCTTAGGCCTTCCCTCTGACAACCAAGTCAATCCCAAGGGCCTATGGGTTGGAGCTGCTTTAAAGGGACAAGAGTGACTTTGGGCACACAGTGTTCCCCCATGGAAAATGGTGCTGAACCGAGCATAAATTTCCTCTTGCAAGGTTTCTTAACATTAAAATACTACATTGAATAAGGTTTCATGGACACTGCTGCAGGCCTTTCTGGACGGAAAAATTGCAGCTTACTTAGAGGCTACTGGTAAATTTTCATGAGTCTTCTAGGTAAAGAGGATAAGCTGCTAGGAAGGGGTTGCAAGCACCTTGTTCTCTTGGAATACACTCAGTCTTCACCAAAGAGGCTTGCCAGCAGTGAAGAAAAGTCAAACAACAATGGTGTATGTCATGCAGATAAGATGCTGCATGAATCCTGGTTGAAAATGGACTAATGACTATTTGGCCCTCAGGCCCCAATATGAACATTGACACACAGCCTCCATATCTGCAGCTTCCAAGCATGAAAGAGACAAAAATGCTACACAATGGGACCACCTCTAATGAACTTTGCTCTGTAGAGACTGCATAGTGTGTAAGTCATAAGCGGGAGCAGTTGCTAGGTAGGCCTGGGTGACAGTGAGACTTGCCAGGCCCTAGCAGTGCTCAGGGAAAAGCTGTACTTTTTCTTCAGGCTGGATGCAATTCAAGGCTCTGCTTGAGGTAGAGACAGGTCAGGTAGCAGATCCCTGGTTGAAGGCAAAGCACAGAGTTGTTCTGTGCTGCTTCGATTTCCACACCCAGGCTGAGAAGCATGGAAGGAAAAGCCTCTCTAGAACTGGGTACCTGAGCAAGTTTCAGAGCAGGGGGAAGTCTGGCTCTATAAGCAAGAGAGCCCTGCTTAGGCCTTCACTCTTGCAATAAGGGTGATCCCAAGTACCTGTGGGTTGGAGGATGCTATTAAGACACTGGAGAGATTTTCAGCAAATAGTGTTCCCCCATGGAAAATGGTGTAGACCAGAGAGTCCGTTTCCTCCTGCAAGGCATTTTAGCATGAAAGCAGTCCATTGACTAAGATTTCATGGAAACTGCTTTAGGCATTTCTGCATGGAAAAACTGTGGCTAACTTGGAGGCTAGTAGTGAAGTTTAGTTTGTCCTCTAGATCAGGAGTGTTGTAGGATGAGATCTTGGCAAGGGATTGCAAGCAACTTGTTTCTTTGGAATAGACTCACTTTTCCCCAAAGAGGCTTGCCAGCAGTGAAGAAAAGTCTAGCAGCAATGGTGTTTGGCATGCAGCTAAGAGGCCACATGAATCATGCTTGAAAATGGGGTTATGACTGTTTTGCCATCAGTCCCTATTGTGAAAGTTGACACACAGCCTCTGATTCTGCAGCTTCAGAGCAGTGAAAGAGTCACACGTGCCACACAGTGCAATGTTGTATAATGAACATTGCTCAGAGAGGTTCTGCATGGGGTGTATGCCCTAAGCAGGAGCAGGGCCTAGGTAGGCCTAGGTGACAGTGGGACTTGCCAGGGCCTAGCAGGGCTCAGGGGGAAACTGTTAGCTTGCTTCATGCTGGAGGCAAGTTCCAGTTTCTGCTTAAGGTAAAGAGACTTCTCTTAGGACTTCCCAGGATGAATGGTAAGCACATTGTTTTTCTCAGTGCAGCTCCACATTCCTCAATGGGGTCGATCAGCCTGGCAGTCAGAGACTCCCTAGAACTGTTTTCCTGGGGCAGTTTGAAAGTTGGGAATGTCTAGCTCTCCAAGGAAGACAGGCCTGTGTTTACCATAGCTTTAAATACAAATGTGATTCCAAGGGTTCCTCACTCTAGATGGTGCTCTAAAGCCATAGGAGAGAGTATCCACACACACTGTTCTCTAATAGAAACTGTGCAAAACCAAGCATCCATTTGTACAGAAAGGCACTCTCCTGTTGAAGCCCCACATTGACCAAGGTTTCATCCAAACTGCTGCAGGCCTTTCTGGATGGAGAAACTGCAGTTTACTTGAAGGCTAGTTTCATGTTTTGTGTGTTTTCTATATCAAGACTGCTGTGGGATGAGATCCTCGCAAAGGATGGCAAGCAACTTGTTTCTTTAGATAGAATCACTTTTCCCCAAAGAGGCTTGCCAGCAGTGAAGAAAAGTCAAGCAACAAGGGTGTTTGGTATGCATCTAAGAGGTCTCATGAATCCCGCTTGAATATGGGGTTATGAATGTTCTGCCATCAGGCTGCAAAGTGAATGTTGACACAAAGCCTCTGATCCTACAGCTTCCAAGCTGTGAAAGAGACACCCATGCCACACACTGCAACATTCTATAGTGAACTTTGCTCCAGAGAGGTTCTGCATAGGATTTATGGCTGAAGTGGGAGTAGGCCCTACACAGTTGTAGGTGATACTGGGACTTACCAGAGCCTAGCAGGGCCCAGGGAAAAACTGTTCAATTACTTCATGCTGGAGGCAAATTCGAATTTCTGTTTAAAGCAGAGAGACTTTTGGTATGACTTTCCAGGATGAATGCTAAGCACAATGTTTTTCTCTCTACAGCCCCAAGTTCCTCATTGGGGCTGACCAGCCTGGCAGTCAGAGACTCCCTAGTACTGCGTTCCTGAGGCAGTTTGAAAGCTGTGGAAATCTAGCTCTTCAGTGAACAGAGGCCTGCATTTAACATTGCTTTGCATACAAAGATGATTCCAAGGGCTCCTCTCTCTACAGGGTGCTCTGAAGCCACAGGAGAAACTACCCACACTCACTGTTCTCTAATGGAAACTGTGAAACCAAGCATCCATTTGTACAGAAAGTCACTCTCCTGTTGAAGGTCTACATTGACCAAGGTTTCATGGAAAGTGCTGTAGGACATTCTGGATGGAGAGCCTGAAGCTCACATGGAGGCTATTGGTCAAATTTCACTCACCGTCGAATTAGAGTGCTGTGGGATGAGGTTCTAGCAAGGAATGGCAAGCACCCCGTTTCTTTCAATTAGACTCACATGTTCTCAGGAACACTTACCAACAGTGGAGAGAAGATGGGCAACAAGGGTGATTTCCATGCAGCCTGGAGACCACAACTGTCCTGCTTCCTTTTGTGTAAATAACTGCTACTCCCAGGAGGCTCCAATATCAAAGTGGTCACACTGCCTCTATATCTGCAGTTTCCAAACCATGATAAGACACACAGGCCACACACTGAGCCCTTCCATGAATAAATTTTGCTCCACAGAGGGTCTGCATGCCATGTATGGCCTAAGCGAGTGAAGGCCCTAGGAAGTCGAGGGGACCCTGGGACTTGCCATTGCCTCGTAGTGCTCAGGGAAAACATGTCCATTTTCTTCAGGTTGGATGCAAATTCGAGTTTCTGCTTCAGGTAAAAGAGGTCAGGTAGGAGAGCCCAGGGTGAAGGCAAAGCACAGAGTTTTTTCCATGCAGCTCCAGTTTCCTCACCTGGGCCAACAAGCATGGAAGGAAAAGCCTCCCTACAACTGGACTCCTGAGGAAGTTTCAAAGCAGAGGGAACTCTGACTACACAAGCTAGAGTGCCCTGCTTAGGCCTTCCCTCTGACAACCAAGTCAATCCCAAGGGCCTATGGGTTGGAGCTGCTTTAAAGGGACAAGAGTGACTTTGGGCACACAGTGTTCCCCCATGGAAAATGGTGCTGAACCGAGCATAAATTTCCTCTTGCAAGGTTTCTTAACATTAAAATACTACATTGAATAAGGTTTCATGGACACTGCTGCAGGCCTTTCTGGACGGAAAAATTGCAGCTTACTTAGAGGCTACTGGTAAATTTTCATGAGTCTTCTAGGTAAAGAGGATAAGCTGCTAGGAAGGGGTTGCAAGCACCTTGTTCTCTTGGAATACACTCAGTCTTCACCAAAGAGGCTTGCCAGCAGTGAAGAAAAGTCAAACAACAATGGTGTATGTCATGCAGATAAGATGCTGCATGAATCCTGGTTGAAAATGGACTAATGACTATTTGGCCCTCAGGCCCCAATATGAACATTGACACACAGCCTCCATATCTGCAGCTTCCAAGCATGAAAGAGACAAAAATGCTACACAATGGGACCACCTCTAATGAACTTTGCTCTGTAGAGACTGCATAGTGTGTAAGTCATAAGCGGGAGCAGTTGCTAGGTAGGCCTGGGTGACAGTGAGACTTGCCAGGCCCTAGCAGTGCTCAGGGAAAAGCTGTACTTTTTCTTCAGGCTGGATGCAATTCAAGGCTCTGCTTGAGGTAGAGACAGGTCAGGTAGCAGATCCCTGGTTGAAGGCAAAGCACAGAGTTGTTCTGTGCTGCTTCGATTTCCACACCCAGGCTGAGAAGCATGGAAGGAAAAGCCTCTCTAGAACTGGGTACCTGAGCAAGTTTCAGAGCAGGGGGAAGTCTGGTTCTATAAGCAAGAGAGCCCTGCTTAGGCCTTCACTCTTGCAATAAGGGTGATCCCAAGTACCTGTGGGTTGGAGGATGCTATTAAGACACTGGAGAGATTTTCAGCAAATAGTGTTCCCCCATGGAAAATGGTGTAGACCAGAGAGTCCGTTTCCTCCTGCAAGGCATTGTAGCATGAAAGCAGTCCATTGACTAAGATTTCATGGAAACTGCTTTAGGCATTTCTGCATGGAAAAACTGTGGCTAACTTGGAGGCTAGTAGTGAAGTTTAGTTTGTCCTGTAGATCAGGAGTGTTGTAGGATGAGATCTTGGCAAGGGATTGCAAGCAACTTGTTTCTTTGGAATAGACTCACTTTTCCCCAAAGAGGCTTGCCAGGAGTGAAGAAAAGTCTAGCAGCAATGGTGTTTGGCATGCAGCTAAGAGGCCACATGAATCATGCTTGAAAATGGGGTTATGACTGTTTTGCCATCAGTCCCTATTGTGAAAGTTGACACACAGCCTCTGATTCTGCAGCTTCAGAGCAGTGAAAGAGTCACACGTGCCACACAGTGCAATGTTGTATAATGAACATTGCTCAGAGAGGTTCTGCATGGGGTGTATGCCCTAAGCAGGAGCAGGGCCTAGGTAGGCCTAGGTGACAGTGGGACTTGCCAGGGCCTAGCAGGGCTCAGGGGGAAACTGTTAGCTTGCTTCATGCTGGAGGCAAATTCCAGTTTCTGCTTAAGGTAAAGAGACTTCTCTTAGGACTTCCCAGGATGAATGGAAAGCACATTGTTTTTCTCAGTGCAGCTCCACATTCCTCAATGGGGTCGATCAGCCTGGCAGTCAGAGACTCCCTAGAACTGTTTTCCTGGGGCAGTTTGAAAGTTGGGAATGTCTAGCTCTCCAAGGAAGACAGGCCTGTGTTTACCATAGCTTTAAATACAAATGTGATTCCAAGGGTTCCTCACTCTAGATGGTGCTCTAAAGCCATAGGAGAGAGTATCCACACACACTGTTCTCTAATAGAAACTGTGCAAAACCAAGCATCCATTTGTACAGAAAGGCACTCTCCTGTTGAAGCCCCACATTGACCAAGGTTTCATCCAAACTGCTGCAGGCCTTTCTGGATGGAGAAACTGCAGTTTACTTGAAGGCTAGTTTCATGTTTTGTGTGTTTTCTATATCAAGACTGCTGTGGGATGAGATCCTCGCAAAGGATGGCAAGCAACTTGTTTCTTTAGATAGAATCACTTTTCCCCAAAGAGGCTTGCCAGCAGTGAAGAAAAGTCAAGCAACAAGGGTGTTTGGTATGCATCTAAGAGGTCTCATGAATCCCGCTTGAATATGGGGTTATGAATGTTCTGCCATCAGGCTGCAAAGTGAATGTTGACACAAAGCCTCTGATCCTACAGCTTCCAAGCTGTGAAAGAGACACCCATGCCACACACTGCAACATTCTATAGTGAACTTTGCTCCAGAGAGGTTCTGCATAGGATTTATGGCTGAAGTGGGAGTAGGCCCTACACAGTTGTAGGTGATACTGGGACTTACCAGAGCCTAGCAGGGCCCAGGGAAAAACTGTTCAATTACTTCATGCTGGAGGCAAATTCGAATTTCTGTTTAAAGCAGAGAGACTTTTGGTATGACTTTCCAGGATGAATGCTAAGCACAATGTTTTTCTCTCTACAGCCCCAAGTTCCTCATTGGGGCTGACCAGCCTGGCAGTCAGAGACTCCCTAGTACTGCGTTCCTGAGGCAGTTTGAAAGCTGTGGAAATCTAGCTCTTCAGTGAACAGAGGCCTGCATTTAACATTGCTTTGCATACAAAGATGATTCCAAGGGCTCCTCTCTCTACAGGGTGCTCTGAAGCCACAGGAGAAACTACCCACACTCACTGTTCTCTAATGGAAACTGTGAAACCAAGCATCCATTTGTACAGAAAGTCACTCTCCTGTTGAAGGTCTACATTGACCAAGGTTTCATGGAAAGTGCTGTAGGACATTCTGGATGGAGAGCCTGAAGCTCACATGGAGGCTATTGGTCCAATTTCACTCACCGTCGAATTAGAGTGCTGTGGGATGAGGTTCTAGCAAGGAATGGCAAGCACCCCGTTTCTTTCAATTAGACTCACATGTTCTCAGGAACACTTACCAACAGTGGAGAGAAGATGGGCAACAAGGGTGATTTCCATGCAGCCTGGAGACCACAACTGTCCTGCTTCCTTTTGTGTAAATAACTGCTACTCCCAGGAGGCTCCAATATCAAAGTGGTCACACTGCCTCTATATCTGCAGTTTCCAAACCATGATAAGACACACAGGCCACACACTGAGCCCTTCCATGAATAAATTTTGCTCCACAGAGGGTCTGCATGCCATGTATGGCCTAAGCGAGTGAAGGCCCTAGGAAGTCGAGGGGACCCTGGGACTTGCCATTGCCTCGTAGTGCTCAGGGAAAACATGTCCATTTTCTTCAGGTTGGATGCAAATTCGAGTTTCTGCTTCAGGTAAAAGAGGTCAGGTAGGAGAGCCCAGGGTGAAGGCAAAGCACAGAGTTTTTTCCATGCAGCTCCAGTTTCCTCACCTGGGCCAACAAGCATGGAAGGAAAAGCCTCCCTACAACTGGACTCCTGAGGAAGTTTCAAAGCAGAGGGAACTCTGACTACACAAGCTAGAGTGCCCTGCTTAGGCCTTCCCTCTGACAACCAAGTCAATCCCAAGGGCCTATGGGTTGGAGCTGCTTTAAAGGGACAAGAGTGACTTTGGGCACACAGTGTTCCCCCATGGAAAATGGTGCTGAACCGAGCATAAATTTCCTCTTGCAAGGTTTCTTAACATTAAAATACTACATTGAATAAGGTTTCATGGACACTGCTGCAGGCCTTTCTGGACGGAAAAATTGCAGCTTACTTAGAGGCTACTGGTAAATTTTCATGAGTCTTCTAGGTAAAGAGGATAAGCTGCTAGGAAGGGGTTGCAAGCACCTTGTTCTCTTGGAATACACTCAGTCTTCACCAAAGAGGCTTGCCAGCAGTGAAGAAAAGTCAAACAACAATGGTGTATGTCATGCAGATAAGATGCTGCATGAATCCTGGTTGAAAATGGACTAATGACTATTTGGCCCTCAGGCCCCAATATGAACATTGACACACAGCCTCCATATCTGCAGCTTCCAAGCATGAAAGAGACAAAAATGCTACACAATGGGACCACCTCTAATGAACTTTGCTCTGTAGAGACTGCATAGTGTGTAAGTCATAAGCGGGAGCAGTTGCTAGGTAGGCCTGGGTGACAGTGAGACTTGCCAGGCCCTAGCAGTGCTCAGGGAAAAGCTGTACTTTTTCTTCAGGCTGGATGCAATTCAAGGCTCTGCTTGAGGTAGAGACAGGTCAGGTAGCAGATCCCTGGTTGAAGGCAAAGCACAGAGTTGTTCTGTGCTGCTTCGATTTCCACACCCAGGCTGAGAAGCATGGAAGGAAAAGCCTCTCTAGAACTGGGTACCTGAGCAAGTTTCAGAGCAGGGGGAAGTCTGGCTCTATAAGCAAGAGAGCCCTGCTTAGGCCTTCACTCTTGCAATAAGGGTGATCCCAAGTACCTGTGGGTTGGAGGATGCTATTAAGACACTGGAGAGATTTTCAGCAAATAGTGTTCCCCCATGGAAAATGGTGTAGACCAGAGAGTCCGTTTCCTCCTGCAAGGCATTTTAGCATGAAAGCAGTCCATTGACTAAGATTTCATGGAAACTGCTTTAGGCATTTCTGCATGGAAAAACTGTGGCTAACTTGGAGGCTAGTAGTGAAGTTTAGTTTGTCCTCTAGATCAGGAGTGTTGTAGGATGAGATCTTGGCAAGGGATTGCAAGCAACTTGTTTCTTTGGAATAGACTCACTTTTCCCCAAAGAGGCTTGCCAGCAGTGAAGAAAAGTCTAGCAGCAATGGTGTTTGGCATGCAGCTAAGAGGCCACATGAATCATGCTTGAAAATGGGGTTATGACTGTTTTGCCATCAGTCCCTATTGTGAAAGTTGACACACAGCCTCTGATTCTGCAGCTTCAGAGCAGTGAAAGAGTCACACGTGCCACACAGTGCAATGTTGTATAATGAACATTGCTCAGAGAGGTTCTGCATGGGGTGTATGCCCTAAGCAGGAGCAGGGCCTAGGTAGGCCTAGGTGACAGTGGGACTTGCCAGGGCCTAGCAGGGCTCAGGGGGAAACTGTTAGCTTGCTTCATGCTGGAGGCAAGTTCCAGTTTCTGCTTAAGGTAAAGAGACTTCTCTTAGGACTTCCCAGGATGAATGGTAAGCACATTGTTTTTCTCAGTGCAGCTCCACATTCCTCAATGGGGTCGATCAGCCTGGCAGTCAGAGACTCCCTAGAACTGTTTTCCTGGGGCAGTTTGAAAGTTGGGAATGTCTAGCTCTCCAAGGAAGACAGGCCTGTGTTTACCATAGCTTTAAATACAAATGTGATTCCAAGGGTTCCTCACTCTAGATGGTGCTCTAAAGCCATAGGAGAGAGTATCCACACACACTGTTCTCTAATAGAAACTGTGCAAAACCAAGCATCCATTTGTACAGAAAGGCACTCTCCTGTTGAAGCCCCACATTGACCAAGGTTTCATCCAAACTGCTGCAGGCCTTTCTGGATGGAGAAACTGCAGTTTACTTGAAGGCTAGTTTCATGTTTTGTGTGTTTTCTATATCAAGACTGCTGTGGGATGAGATCCTCGCAAAGGATGGCAAGCAACTTGTTTCTTTAGATAGAATCACTTTTCCCCAAAGAGGCTTGCCAGCAGTGAAGAAAAGTCAAGCAACAAGGGTGTTTGGTATGCATCTAAGAGGTCTCATGAATCCCGCTTGAATATGGGGTTATGAATGTTCTGCCATCAGGCTGCAAAGTGAATGTTGACACAAAGCCTCTGATCCTACAGCTTCCAAGCTGTGAAAGAGACACCCATGCCACACACTGCAACATTCTATAGTGAACTTTGCTCCAGAGAGGTTCTGCATAGGATTTATGGCTGAAGTGGGAGTAGGCCCTACACAGTTGTAGGTGATACTGGGACTTACCAGAGCCTAGCAGGGCCCAGGGAAAAACTGTTCAATTACTTCATGCTGGAGGCAAATTCGAATTTCTGTTTAAAGCAGAGAGACTTTTGGTATGACTTTCCAGGATGAATGCTAAGCACAATGTTTTTCTCTCTACAGCCCCAAGTTCCTCATTGGGGCTGACCAGCCTGGCAGTCAGAGACTCCCTAGTACTGCGTTCCTGAGGCAGTTTGAAAGCTGTGGAAATCTAGCTCTTCAGTGAACAGAGGCCTGCATTTAACATTGCTTTGCATACAAAGATGATTCCAAGGGCTCCTCTCTCTACAGGGTGCTCTGAAGCCACAGGAGAAACTACCCACACTCACTGTTCTCTAATGGAAACTGTGAAACCAAGCATCCATTTGTACAGAAAGTCACTCTCCTGTTGAAGGTCTACATTGACCAAGGTTTCATGGAAAGTGCTGTAGGACATTCTGGATGGAGAGCCTGAAGCTCACATGGAGGCTATTGGTCAAATTTCACTCACCGTCGAATTAGAGTGCTGTGGGATGAGGTTCTAGCAAGGAATGGCAAGCACCCCGTTTCTTTCAATTAGACTCACATGTTCTCAGGAACACTTACCAACAGTGGAGAGAAGATGGGCAACAAGGGTGATTTCCATGCAGCCTGGAGACCACAACTGTCCTGCTTCCTTTTGTGTAAATAACTGCTACTCCCAGGAGGCTCCAATATCAAAGTGGTCACACTGCCTCTATATCTGCAGTTTCCAAACCATGATAAGACACACAGGCCACACACTGAGCCCTTCCATGAATAAATTTTGCTCCACAGAGGGTCTGCATGCCATGTATGGCCTAAGCGAGTGAAGGCCCTAGGAAGTCGAGGGGACCCTGGGACTTGCCATTGCCTCGTAGTGCTCAGGGAAAACATGTCCATTTTCTTCAGGTTGGATGCAAATTCGAGTTTCTGCTTCAGGTAAAAGAGGTCAGGTAGGAGAGCCCAGGGTGAAGGCAAAGCACAGAGTTTTTTCCATGCAGCTCCAGTTTCCTCACCTGGGCCAACAAGCATGGAAGGAAAAGCCTCCCTACAACTGGACTCCTGAGGAAGTTTCAAAGCAGAGGGAACTCTGACTACACAAGCTAGAGTGCCCTGCTTAGGCCTTCCCTCTGACAACCAAGTCAATCCCAAGGGCCTATGGGTTGGAGCTGCTTTAAAGGGACAAGAGTGACTTTGGGCACACAGTGTTCCCCCATGGAAAATGGTGCTGAACCGAGCATAAATTTCCTCTTGCAAGGTTTCTTAACATTAAAATACTACATTGAATAAGGTTTCATGGACACTGCTGCAGGCCTTTCTGGACGGAAAAATTGCAGCTTACTTAGAGGCTACTGGTAAATTTTCATGAGTCTTCTAGGTAAAGAGGATAAGCTGCTAGGAAGGGGTTGCAAGCACCTTGTTCTCTTGGAATACACTCAGTCTTCACCAAAGAGGCTTGCCAGCAGTGAAGAAAAGTCAAACAACAATGGTGTATGTCATGCAGATAAGATGCTGCATGAATCCTGGTTGAAAATGGACTAATGACTATTTGGCCCTCAGGCCCCAATATGAACATTGACACACAGCCTCCATATCTGCAGCTTCCAAGCATGAAAGAGACAAAAATGCTACACAATGGGACCACCTCTAATGAACTTTGCTCTGTAGAGACTGCATAGTGTGTAAGTCATAAGCGGGAGCAGTTGCTAGGTAGGCCTGGGTGACAGTGAGACTTGCCAGGCCCTAGCAGTGCTCAGGGAAAAGCTGTACTTTTTCTTCAGGCTGGATGCAATTCAAGGCTCTGCTTGAGGTAGAGACAGGTCAGGTAGCAGATCCCTGGTTGAAGGCAAAGCACAGAGTTGTTCTGTGCTGCTTCGATTTCCACACCCAGGCTGAGAAGCATGGAAGGAAAAGCCTCTCTAGAACTGGGTACCTGAGCAAGTTTCAGAGCAGGGGGAAGTCTGGTTCTATAAGCAAGAGAGCCCTGCTTAGGCCTTCACTCTTGCAATAAGGGTGATCCCAAGTACCTGTGGGTTGGAGGATGCTATTAAGACACTGGAGAGATTTTCAGCAAATAGTGTTCCCCCATGGAAAATGGTGTAGACCAGAGAGTCCGTTTCCTCCTGCAAGGCATTGTAGCATGAAAGCAGTCCATTGACTAAGATTTCATGGAAACTGCTTTAGGCATTTCTGCATGGAAAAACTGTGGCTAACTTGGAGGCTAGTAGTGAAGTTTAGTTTGTCCTGTAGATCAGGAGTGTTGTAGGATGAGATCTTGGCAAGGGATTGCAAGCAACTTGTTTCTTTGGAATAGACTCACTTTTCCCCAAAGAGGCTTGCCAGGAGTGAAGAAAAGTCTAGCAGCAATGGTGTTTGGCATGCAGCTAAGAGGCCACATGAATCATGCTTGAAAATGGGGTTATGACTGTTTTGCCATCAGTCCCTATTGTGAAAGTTGACACACAGCCTCTGATTCTGCAGCTTCAGAGCAGTGAAAGAGTCACACGTGCCACACAGTGCAATGTTGTATAATGAACATTGCTCAGAGAGGTTCTGCATGGGGTGTATGCCCTAAGCAGGAGCAGGGCCTAGGTAGGCCTAGGTGACAGTGGGACTTGCCAGGGCCTAGCAGGGCTCAGGGGGAAACTGTTAGCTTGCTTCATGCTGGAGGCAAATTCCAGTTTCTGCTTAAGGTAAAGAGACTTCTCTTAGGACTTCCCAGGATGAATGGAAAGCACATTGTTTTTCTCAGTGCAGCTCCACATTCCTCAATGGGGTCGATCAGCCTGGCAGTCAGAGACTCCCTAGAACTGTTTTCCTGGGGCAGTTTGAAAGTTGGGAATGTCTAGCTCTCCAAGGAAGACAGGCCTGTGTTTACCATAGCTTTAAATACAAATGTGATTCCAAGGGTTCCTCACTCTAGATGGTGCTCTAAAGCCATAGGAGAGAGTATCCACACACACTGTTCTCTAATAGAAACTGTGCAAAACCAAGCATCCATTTGTACAGAAAGGCACTCTCCTGTTGAAGCCCCACATTGACCAAGGTTTCATCCAAACTGCTGCAGGCCTTTCTGGATGGAGAAACTGCAGTTTACTTGAAGGCTAGTTTCATGTTTTGTGTGTTTTCTATATCAAGACTGCTGTGGGATGAGATCCTCGCAAAGGATGGCAAGCAACTTGTTTCTTTAGATAGAATCACTTTTCCCCAAAGAGGCTTGCCAGCAGTGAAGAAAAGTCAAGCAACAAGGGTGTTTGGTATGCATCTAAGAGGTCTCATGAATCCCGCTTGAATATGGGGTTATGAATGTTCTGCCATCAGGCTGCAAAGTGAATGTTGACACAAAGCCTCTGATCCTA
Organism: Hippopotamus amphibius kiboko; assembly: GCF_030028045.1. Taxonomy (NCBI): domain Eukaryota; kingdom Metazoa; phylum Chordata; class Mammalia; order Artiodactyla; family Hippopotamidae; genus Hippopotamus; species Hippopotamus amphibius. Next base: position 140,974,901 of record NC_080189.1, on the reverse strand, counting down.
CAGCTTCCAAGCTGTGAAAGAGACACCCATGCCACACACTGCAACATTCTATAGTGAACTTTGCTCCAGAGAGGTTCTGCATAGGATTTATGGCTGAAGTGGGAGTAGGCCCTACACAGTTGTAGGTGATACTGGGACTTACCAGAGCCTAGCAGGGCCCAGGGAAAAACTGTTCAATTACTTCATGCTGGAGGCAAATTCGAATTTCTGTTTAAAGCAGAGAGACTTTTGGTATGACTTTCCAGGATGAATGCTAAGCACAATGTTTTTCTCTCTACAGCCCCAAGTTCCTCATTGGGGCTGACCAGCCTGGCAGTCAGAGACTCCCTAGTACTGCGTTCCTGAGGCAGTTTGAAAGCTGTGGAAATCTAGCTCTTCAGTGAACAGAGGCCTGCATTTAACATTGCTTTGCATACAAAGATGATTCCAAGGGCTCCTCTCTCTACAGGGTGCTCTGAAGCCACAGGAGAAACTACCCACACTCACTGTTCTCTAATGGAAACTGTGAAACCAAGCATCCATTTGTACAGAAAGTCACTCTCCTGTTGAAGGTCTACATTGACCAAGGTTTCATGGAAAGTGCTGTAGGACATTCTGGATGGAGAGCCTGAAGCTCACATGGAGGCTATTGGTCAAATTTCACTCACCGTCGAATTAGAGTGCTGTGGGATGAGGTTCTAGCAAGGAATGGCAAGCACCCCGTTTCTTTCAATTAGACTCACATGTTCTCAGGAACACTTACCAACAGTGGAGAGAAGATGGGCAACAAGGGTGATTTCCATGCAGCCTGGAGACCACAACTGTCCTGCTTCCTTTTGTGTAAATAACTGCTACTCCCAGGAGGCTCCAATATCAAAGTGGTCACACTGCCTCTATATCTGCAGTTTCCAAACCATGATAAGACACACAGGCCACACACTGAGCCCTTCCATGAATAAATTTTGCTCCACAGAGGGTCTGCATGCCATGTATGGCCTAAGCGAGTGAAGGCCCTAGGAAGTCGAGGGGACCCTGGGACTTGCCATTGCCTCGTAGTGCTCAGGGAAAACATGTCCATTTTCTTCAGGTTGGATGCAAATTCGAGTTTCTGCTTCAGGTAAAAGAGGTCAGGTAGGAGAGCCCAGGGTGAAGGCAAAGCACAGAGTTTTTTCCATGCAGCTCCAGTTTCCTCACCTGGGCCAACAAGCATGGAAGGAAAAGCCTCCCTACAACTGGACTCCTGAGGAAGTTTCAAAGCAGAGGGAACTCTGACTACACAAGCTAGAGTGCCCTGCTTAGGCCTTCCCTCTGACAACCAAGTCAATCCCAAGGGCCTATGGGTTGGAGCTGCTTTAAAGGGACAAGAGTGACTTTGGGCACACAGTGTTCCCCCATGGAAAATGGTGCTGAACCGAGCATAAATTTCCTCTTGCAAGGTTTCTTAACATTAAAATACTACATTGAATAAGGTTTCATGGACACTGCTGCAGGCCTTTCTGGACGGAAAAATTGCAGCTTACTTAGAGGCTACTGGTAAATTTTCATGAGTCTTCTAGGTAAAGAGGATAAGCTGCTAGGAAGGGGTTGCAAGCACCTTGTTCTCTTGGAATACACTCAGTCTTCACCAAAGAGGCTTGCCAGCAGTGAAGAAAAGTCAAACAACAATGGTGTATGTCATGCAGATAAGATGCTGCATGAATCCTGGTTGAAAATGGACTAATGACTATTTGGCCCTCAGGCCCCAATATGAACATTGACACACAGCCTCCATATCTGCAGCTTCCAAGCATGAAAGAGACAAAAATGCTACACAATGGGACCACCTCTAATGAACTTTGCTCTGTAGAGACTGCATAGTGTGTAAGTCATAAGCGGGAGCAGTTGCTAGGTAGGCCTGGGTGACAGTGAGACTTGCCAGGCCCTAGCAGTGCTCAGGGAAAAGCTGTACTTTTTCTTCAGGCTGGATGCAATTCAAGGCTCTGCTTGAGGTAGAGACAGGTCAGGTAGCAGATCCCTGGTTGAAGGCAAAGCACAGAGTTGTTCTGTGCTGCTTCGATTTCCACACCCAGGCTGAGAAGCATGGAAGGAAAAGCCTCTCTAGAACTGGGTACCTGAGCAAGTTTCAGAGCAGGGGGAAGTCTGGTTCTATAAGCAAGAGAGCCCTGCTTAGGCCTTCACTCTTGCAATAAGGGTGATCCCAAGTACCTGTGGGTTGGAGGATGCTATTAAGACACTGGAGAGATTTTCAGCAAATAGTGTTCCCCCATGGAAAATGGTGTAGACCAGAGAGTCCGTTTCCTCCTGCAAGGCATTGTAGCATGAAAGCAGTCCATTGACTAAGATTTCATGGAAACTGCTTTAGGCATTTCTGCATGGAAAAACTGTGGCTAACTTGGAGGCTAGTAGTGAAGTTTAGTTTGTCCTGTAGATCAGGAGTGTTGTAGGATGAGATCTTGGCAAGGGATTGCAAGCAACTTGTTTCTTTGGAATAGACTCACTTTTCCCCAAAGAGGCTTGCCAGGAGTGAAGAAAAGTCTAGCAGCAATGGTGTTTGGCATGCAGCTAAGAGGCCACATGAATCATGCTTGAAAATGGGGTTATGACTGTTTTGCCATCAGTCCCTATTGTGAAAGTTGACACACAGCCTCTGATTCTGCAGCTTCAGAGCAGTGAAAGAGTCACACGTGCCACACAGTGCAATGTTGTATAATGAACATTGCTCAGAGAGGTTCTGCATGGGGTGTATGCCCTAAGCAGGAGCAGGGCCTAGGTAGGCCTAGGTGACAGTGGGACTTGCCAGGGCCTAGCAGGGCTCAGGGGGAAACTGTTAGCTTGCTTCATGCTGGAGGCAAATTCCAGTTTCTGCTTAAGGTAAAGAGACTTCTCTTAGGACTTCCCAGGATGAATGGAAAGCACATTGTTTTTCTCAGTGCAGCTCCACATTCCTCAATGGGGTCGATCAGCCTGGCAGTCAGAGACTCCCTAGAACTGTTTTCCTGGGGCAGTTTGAAAGTTGGGAATGTCTAGCTCTCCAAGGAAGACAGGCCTGTGTTTACCATAGCTTTAAATACAAATGTGATTCCAAGGGTTCCTCACTCTAGATGGTGCTCTAAAGCCATAGGAGAGAGTATCCACACACACTGTTCTCTAATAGAAACTGTGCAAAACCAAGCATCCATTTGTACAGAAAGGCACTCTCCTGTTGAAGCCCCACATTGACCAAGGTTTCATCCAAACTGCTGCAGGCCTTTCTGGATGGAGAAACTGCAGTTTACTTGAAGGCTAGTTTCATGTTTTGTGTGTTTTCTATATCAAGACTGCTGTGGGATGAGATCCTCGCAAAGGATGGCAAGCAACTTGTTTCTTTAGATAGAATCACTTTTCCCCAAAGAGGCTTGCCAGCAGTGAAGAAAAGTCAAGCAACAAGGGTGTTTGGTATGCATCTAAGAGGTCTCATGAATCCCGCTTGAATATGGGGTTATGAATGTTCTGCCATCAGGCTGCAAAGTGAATGTTGACACAAAGCCTCTGATCCTACAGCTTCCAAGCTGTGAAAGAGACACCCATGCCACACACTGCAACATTCTATAGTGAACTTTGCTCCAGAGAGGTTCTGCATAGGATTTATGGCTGAAGTGGGAGTAGGCCCTACACAGTTGTAGGTGATACTGGGACTTACCAGAGCCTAGCAGGGCCCAGGGAAAAACTGTTCAATTACTTCATGCTGGAGGCAAATTCGAATTTCTGTTTAAAGCAGAGAGACTTTTGGTATGACTTTCCAGGATGAATGCTAAGCACAATGTTTTTCTCTCTACAGCCCCAAGTTCCTCATTGGGGCTGACCAGCCTGGCAGTCAGAGACTCCCTAGTACTGCGTTCCTGAGGCAGTTTGAAAGCTGTGGAAATCTAGCTCTTCAGTGAACAGAGGCCTGCATTTAACATTGCTTTGCATACAAAGATGATTCCAAGGGCTCCTCTCTCTACAGGGTGCTCTGAAGCCACAGGAGAAACTACCCACACTCACTGTTCTCTAATGGAAACTGTGAAACCAAGCATCCATTTGTACAGAAAGTCACTCTCCTGTTGAAGGTCTACATTGACCAAGGTTTCATGGAAAGTGCTGTAGGACATTCTGGATGGAGAGCCTGAAGCTCACATGGAGGCTATTGGTCAAATTTCACTCACCGTCGAATTAGAGTGCTGTGGGATGAGGTTCTAGCAAGGAATGGCAAGCACCCCGTTTCTTTCAATTAGACTCACATGTTCTCAGGAACACTTACCAACAGTGGAGAGAAGATGGGCAACAAGGGTGATTTCCATGCAGCCTGGAGACCACAACTGTCCTGCTTCCTTTTGTGTAAATAACTGCTACTCCCAGGAGGCTCCAATATCAAAGTGGTCACACTGCCTCTATATCTGCAGTTTCCAAACCATGATAAGACACACAGGCCACACACTGAGCCCTTCCATGAATAAATTTTGCTCCACAGAGGGTCTGCATGCCATGTATGGCCTAAGCGAGTGAAGGCCCTAGGAAGTCGAGGGGACCCTGGGACTTGCCATTGCCTCGTAGTGCTCAGGGAAAACATGTCCATTTTCTTCAGGTTGGATGCAAATTCGAGTTTCTGCTTCAGGTAAAAGAGGTCAGGTAGGAGAGCCCAGGGTGAAGGCAAAGCACAGAGTTTTTTCCATGCAGCTCCAGTTTCCTCACCTGGGCCAACAAGCATGGAAGGAAAAGCCTCCCTACAACTGGACTCCTGAGGAAGTTTCAAAGCAGAGGGAACTCTGACTACACAAGCTAGAGTGCCCTGCTTAGGCCTTCCCTCTGACAACCAAGTCAATCCCAAGGGCCTATGGGTTGGAGCTGCTTTAAAGGGACAAGAGTGACTTTGGGCACACAGTGTTCCCCCATGGAAAATGGTGCTGAACCGAGCATAAATTTCCTCTTGCAAGGTTTCTTAACATTAAAATACTACATTGAATAAGGTTTCATGGACACTGCTGCAGGCCTTTCTGGACGGAAAAATTGCAGCTTACTTAGAGGCTACTGGTAAATTTTCATGAGTCTTCTAGGTAAAGAGGAGAAGCTGCTAGGAAGGGGTTGCAAGCACCTTGTTCTCTTGGAATACACTCAGTCTTCACCAAAGAGGCTTGCCAGCAGTGAAGAAAAGTCAAACAACAATGGTGTATGTCATGCAGATAAGATGCTGCATGAATCCTGGTTGAAAATGGACTAATGACTATTTGGCCCTCAGGCCCCAATATGAACATTGACACACAGCCTCCATATCTGCAGCTTCCAAGCATGAAAGAGACAAAAATGCTACACAATGGGACCACCTCTAATGAACTTTGCTCTGTAGAGACTGCATAGTGTGTAAGTCATAAGCGGGAGCAGTTGCTAGGTAGGCCTGGGTGACAGTGAGACTTGCCAGGCCCTAGCAGTGCTCAGGGAAAAGCTGTACTTTTTCTTCAGGCTGGATGCAATTCAAGGCTCTGCTTGAGGTAGAGACAGGTCAGGTAGCAGATCCCTGGTTGAAGGCAAAGCACAGAGTTGTTCTGTGCTGCTTCGATTTCCACACCCAGGCTGAGAAGCATGGAAGGAAAAGCCTCTCTAGAACTGGGTACCTGAGCAAGTTTCAGAGCAGGGGGAAGTCTGGTTCTATAAGCAAGAGAGCCCTGCTTAGGCCTTCACTCTTGCAATAAGGGTGATCCCAAGTACCTGTGGGTTGGAGGATGCTATTAAGACACTGGAGAGATTTTCAGCAAATAGTGTTCCCCCATGGAAAATGGTGTAGACCAGAGAGTCCGTTTCCTCCTGCAAGGCATTGTAGCATGAAAGCAGTCCATTGACTAAGATTTCATGGAAACTGCTTTAGGCATTTCTGCATGGAAAAACTGTGGCTAACTTGGAGGCTAGTAGTGAAGTTTAGTTTGTCCTGTAGATCAGGAGTGTTGTAGGATGAGATCTTGGCAAGGGATTGCAAGCAACTTGTTTCTTTGGAATAGACTCACTTTTCCCCAAAGAGGCTTGCCAGGAGTGAAGAAAAGTCTAGCAGCAATGGTGTTTGGCATGCAGCTAAGAGGCCACATGAATCATGCTTGAAAATGGGGTTATGACTGTTTTGCCATCAGTCCCTATTGTGAAAGTTGACACACAGCCTCTGATTCTGCAGCTTCAGAGCAGTGAAAGAGTCACACGTGCCACACAGTGCAATGTTGTATAATGAACATTGCTCAGAGAGGTTCTGCATGGGGTGTATGCCCTAAGCAGGAGCAGGGCCTAGGTAGGCCTAGGTGACAGTGGGACTTGCCAGGGCCTAGCAGGGCTCAGGGGGAAACTGTTAGCTTGCTTCATGCTGGAGGCAAATTCCAGTTTCTGCTTAAGGTAAAGAGACTTCTCTTAGGACTTCCCAGGATGAATGGAAAGCACATTGTTTTTCTCAGTGCAGCTCCACATTCCTCAATGGGGTCGATCAGCCTGGCAGTCAGAGACTCCCTAGAACTGTTTTCCTGGGGCAGTTTGAAAGTTGGGAATGTCTAGCTCTCCAAGGAAGACAGGCCTGTGTTTACCATAGCTTTAAATACAAATGTGATTCCAAGGGTTCCTCACTCTAGATGGTGCTCTAAAGCCATAGGAGAGAGTATCCACACACACTGTTCTCTAATAGAAACTGTGCAAAACCAAGCATCCATTTGTACAGAAAGGCACTCTCCTGTTGAAGCCCCACATTGACCAAGGTTTCATCCAAACTGCTGCAGGCCTTTCTGGATGGAGAAACTGCAGTTTACTTGAAGGCTAGTTTCATGTTTTGTGTGTTTTCTATATCAAGACTGCTGTGGGATGAGATCCTCGCAAAGGATGGCAAGCAACTTGTTTCTTTAGATAGAATCACTTTTCCCCAAAGAGGCTTGCCAGCAGTGAAGAAAAGTCAAGCAACAAGGGTGTTTGGTATGCATCTAAGAGGTCTCATGAATCCCGCTTGAATATGGGGTTATGAATGTTCTGCCATCAGGCTGCAAAGTGAATGTTGACACAAAGCCTCTGATCCTACAGCTTCCAAGCTGTGAAAGAGACACCCATGCCACACACTGCAACATTCTATAGTGAACTTTGCTCCAGAGAGGTTCTGCATAGGATTTATGGCTGAAGTGGGAGTAGGCCCTACACAGTTGTAGGTGATACTGGGACTTACCAGAGCCTAGCAGGGCCCAGGGAAAAACTGTTCAATTACTTCATGCTGGAGGCAAATTCGAATTTCTGTTTAAAGCAGAGAGACTTTTGGTATGACTTTCCAGGATGAATGCTAAGCACAATGTTTTTCTCTCTACAGCCCCAAGTTCCTCATTGGGGCTGACCAGCCTGGCAGTCAGAGACTCCCTAGTACTGCGTTCCTGAGGCAGTTTGAAAGCTGTGGAAATCTAGCTCTTCAGTGAACAGAGGCCTGCATTTAACATTGCTTTGCATACAAAGATGATTCCAAGGGCTCCTCTCTCTACAGGGTGCTCTGAAGCCACAGGAGAAACTACCCACACTCACTGCTCTCTAATGGAAACTGTGAAACCAAGCATCCATTTGTACAGAAAGTCACTCTCCTTTTGAAGGTCTACATTGACCAAGGTTTCATGGAAAGTGCTGTAGGACATTCTGGATGGAGAGCCTGAAGCTCACATGGAGGCTATTGGTCAAATTTCACTCACCGTCGAATTAGAGTGCTGTGGGATGAGGTTCTAGCAAGGAATGGCAAGCACCCCGTTTCTTTCAATTAGACTCACATGTTCTCAGGAACACTTACCAACAGTGGAGAGAAGATGGGCAACAAGGGTGATTTCCATGCAGCCTGGAGACCACAACTGTCCTGCTTCCCTTTGTGTAAATAACTGCTACTCCCAGGAGGCTCCAATATCAAAGTGGTCACACTGCCTCTATATCTGCAGTTTCCAAACCATGATAAGACACACAGGCCACACACTGAGCCCTTCCATGAATAAATTTTGCTCCACAGAGGGTCTGCATGCCATGTATGGCCTAAGCGAGTGAAGGCCCTAGGAAGTCTAGGGGACCCTGGGACTTGCCATTGCCTCGTAGTGCTCAGGGAAAACATGTCCATTTTCTTCAGGTTGGATGCAAATTCGAGTTTCTGCTTCAGGTAAAAGAGGTCAGGTAGGAGAGCCCAGGGTGAAGGCAAAGCACAGAGTTTTTTCCATGCAGCTCCAGTTTCCTCACCTGGGCCAACAAGCATGGAAGGAAAAGCCTCCCTACAACTGGATTCCTGAGGAAGTTTCAAAGCAGAGGGAACTCTGACTACACAAGCTAGAGTGCCCTGCTTAGGCCTTCCCTCTGACAACCAAGTCAATCCCAAGGGCCTATGGGTTGGAGCTGCTTTAAAGGGACAAGAGTGACTTTGGGCACACAGTGTTCCCCCATGGAAAATGGTGCTGAACCGAGCATAAATTTCCTCTTGCAAGGTTTCTTAACATTAAAATACTACATTGAATAAGGTTTCATGGACACTGCTGCAGGCCTTTCTGGACGGAAAAATTGCAGCTTACTTAGAGGCTACTGGTAAATTTTCATGAGTCTTCTAGGTAAAGAGGAGAAGCTGCTAGGAAGGGGTTGCAAGCACCTTGTTCTCTTGGAATACACTCAGTCTTCACCAAAGAGGCTTGCCAGCAGTGAAGAAAAGTCAAACAACAATGGTGTATGTCATGCAGATAAGATGCTGCATGAATCCTGGTTGAAAATGGACTAATGACTATTTGGCCCTCAGGCCCCAATATGAACATTGACACACAGCCTCCATATCTGCAGCTTCCAAGCATGAAAGAGACAAAAATGCTACACAATGGGACCACCTCTAATGAACTTTGCTCTGTAGAGACTGCATAGTGTGTAAGTCATAAGCGGGAGCAGTTGCTAGGTAGGCCTGGGTGACAGTGAGACTTGCCAGGCCCTAGCAGTGCTCAGGGAAAAGCTGTACTTTTTCTTCAGGCTGGATGCAATTCAAGGCTCTGCTTGAGGTAGAGACAGGTCAGGTAGCAGATCCCTGGTTGAAGGCAAAGCACAGAGTTGTTCTGTGCTGCTTCGATTTCCACACCCAGGCTGAGAAGCATGGAAGGAAAAGCCTCTCTAGAACTGGGTACCTGAGCAAGTTTCAGAGCAGGGGGAAGTCTGGTTCTATAAGCAAGAGAGCCCTGCTTAGGCCTTCACTCTTGCAATAAGGGTGATCCCAAGTACCTGTGGGTTGGAGGATGCTATTAAGACACTGGAGAGATTTTCAGCAAATAGTGTTCCCCCATGGAAAATGGTGTAGACCAGAGAGTCCGTTTCCTCCTGCAAGGCATTGTAGCATGAAAGCAGTCCATTGACTAAGATTTCATGGAAACTGCTTTAGGCATTTCTGCATGGAAAAACTGTGGCTAACTTGGAGGCTAGTAGTGAAGTTTAGTTTGTCCTGTAGATCAGGAGTGTTGTAGGATGAGATCTTGGCAAGGGATTGCAAGCAACTTGTTTCTTTGGAATAGACTCACTTTTCCCCAAAGAGGCTTGCCAGGAGTGAAGAAAAGTCTAGCAGCAATGGTGTTTGGCATGCAGCTAAGAGGCCACATGAATCATGCTTGAAAATGGGGTTATGACTGTTTTGCCATCAGTCCCTATTGTGAAAGTTGACACACAGCCTCTGATTCTGCAGCTTCAGAGCAGTGAAAGAGTCACACGTGCCACACAGTGCAATGTTGTATAATGAACATTGCTCAGAGAGGTTCTGCATGGGGTGTATGCCCTAAGCAGGAGCAGGGCCTAGGTAGGCCTAGGTGACAGTGGGACTTGCCAGGGCCTAGCAGGGCTCAGGGGGAAACTGTTAGCTTGCTTCATGCTGGAGGCAAATTCCAGTTTCTGCTTAAGGTAAAGAGACTTCTCTTAGGACTTCCCAGGATGAATGGAAAGCACATTGTTTTTCTCAGTGCAGCTCCACATTCCTCAATGGGGTCGATCAGCCTGGCAGTCAGAGACTCCCTAGAACTGTTTTCCTGGGGCAGTTTGAAAGTTGGGAATGTCTAGCTCTCCAAGGAAGACAGGCCTGTGTTTACCATAGCTTTAAATACAAATGTGATTCCAAGGGTTCCTCACTCTAGATGGTGCTCTAAAGCCATAGGAGAGAGTATCCACACACACTGTTCTCTAATAGAAACTGTGCAAAACCAAGCATCCATTTGTACAGAAAGTCACTCTCCTGTTGAAGCCCCACATTGACCAAGGTTTCATCCAAACTGCTGCAGGCCTTTCTGGATGGAGAAACTGCAGTTTACTTGAAGGCTAGTTTCATGTTTTGTGTGTTTTCTATATCAAGACTGCTGTGGGATGAGATCCTCGCAAAGGATGGCAAGCAACTTGTTTCTTTAGATAGAATCACTTTTCCCCAAAGAGGCTTGCCAGCAGTGAAGAAAAGTCAAGCAACAAGGGTGTTTGGTATGCATCTAAGAGGTCTCATGAATCCCGCTTGAATATGGGGTTATGAATGTTCTGCCATCAGGCTGCAAAGTGAATGTTGACACAAAGCCTCTGATCCTACAGCTTCCAAGCTGTGAAAGAGACACCCATGCCACACACTGCAACATTCTATAGTGAACTTTGCTCCAGAGAGGTTCTGCATAGGATTTATGGCTGAAGTGGGAGTAGGCCCTACACAGTTGTAGGTGATACTGGGACTTACCAGAGCCTAGCAGGGCCCAGGGAAAAACTGTTCAATTACTTCATGCTGGAGGCAAATTCGAATTTCTGTTTAAAGCAGAGAGACTTTTGGTATGACTTTCCAGGATGAATGCTAAGCACAATGTTTTTCTCTCTACAGCCCCAAGTTCCTCATTGGGGCTGACCAGCCTGGCAGTCAGAGACTCCCTAGTACTGCGTTCCTGAGGCAGTTTGAAAGCTGTGGAAATCTAGCTCTTCAGTGAACAGAGGCCTGCATTTAACATTGCTTTGCATACAAAGATGATTCCAAGGGCTCCTCTCTCTACAGGGTGCTCTGAAGCCACAGGAGAAACTACCCACACTCACTGTTCTCTAATGGAAACTGTGAAACCAAGCATCCATTTGTACAGAAAGTCACTCTCCTGTTGAAGCTCTACATTGACCAAGGTTTCATGGAAAGTGCTGTAGGACATTCTGGATGGAGAGCCTGAAGCTCACATGGAGGCTATTGGTCAAATTTCACTCACCGTCGAATTAGAGTGCTGTGGGATGAGGTTCTAGCAAGGAATGGCAAGCACCCCGTTTCTTTCAATTAGACTCACATGTTCTCAGGAACACTTACCAACAGTGGAGAGAAGATGGGCAACAAGGGTGATTTCCATGCAGCCTGGAGACCACAACTGTCTGCTTCCCTTTGTGTAAATAACTGCTACTCCCAGGAGGCTCCAATATCAAAGTGGTCACACTGCCTCTATATCTGCAGTTTCCAAACCATGATAAGACACACAGGCCACACACTGAGCCCTTCCATGAATAAATTTTGCTCCACAGAGGGTCTGCATGCCATGTATGGCCTAAGCGAGTGAAGGCCCTAGTAAGTCTAGGGGACCCTGGGACTTGCCATTGCCTCGTAGTGCTCAGGGAAAACATGTCCATTTTCTTCAGGTTGGATGCAAATTCGAGTTTCTGCTTCAGGTAAAAGAGGTCAGGTAGGAGAGCCCAGGGTGAAGGCAAAGCACAGAGTTTTTTCCATGCAGCTCCAGTTTCCTCACCTGGGCCAGCAAGCATGGAAGGAAAAGCCTCCCTACAACTGGATTCCTGAGGAAGTTTCAAAGCAGAGGGAACTCTGACTACACAAGCTAGAGTGCCCTGCTTAGGCCTTCCCTCTGACAACCAAGTCAATCCCAAGGGCCTATGGGTTGGAGCTGCTTTAAAGGGACAAGAGTGACTTTGGGCACACAGTGTTCCCCCATGGAAAATGGTGCTGAACCGAGCATAAATTTCCTCTTGCAAGGTTTCTTAACATTAAAATACTACATTGAATAAGGTTTCATGGAAACTGCTGCAGGCCTTTCTGGACGGAAAAATTGCAGCTTACTTAGAGGCTACTGGTAAATTTTCATGAGTCTTCTAGGTAAAGAGGATAAGCTGCTAGGAAGGGGTTGCAAGCACCTTGTTCTCTTGGAATACACTCAGTCTTCACCAAAGAGGCTTGCCAGCAGTGAAGAAAAGTCAAACAACAATGGTGTATGTCATGCAGATAAGATGCTGCATGAATCCTGGTTGAAAATGGACTAATGACTATTTGGCCCTCAGGCCCCAATATGAACATTGACACACAGCCTCCATATCTGCAGCTTCCAAGCATGAAAGAGACAAAAATGCTACACAATGGGACCACCTCTAATGAACTTTGCTCTGTAGAGACTGCATAGTGTGTAAGTCATAAGCAGGAGCAGTTGCTAGGTAGGCCTGGGTGACAGTGAGACTTGCCAGGCCCTAGCAGTGCTCAGGGAAAAGCTGTACTTTTTCTTCAGGCTGGATGCAATTCAAGGCTCTGCTTGAGGTAGAGACAGGTCAGGTAGCAGATCCCTGGTTGAAGGCAAAGCACAGAGTTGTTCTGTGCTGCTTCGATTTCCACACCCAGGCTGAGAAGCATGGAAGGAAAAGCCTCTCTAGAACTGGGTACCTGAGCAAGTTTCAGAGCAGGGGGAAGTCTGGTTCTATAAGCAAGAGAGCCCTGCTTAGGCCTTCACTCTTGCAATAAGGGTGATCCCAAGTACCTGTGGGTTGGAGGATGCTATTAAGACACTGGAGAGATTTTCAGCAAATAGTGTTCCCCCATGGAAAATGGTGTAGACCAGAGAGTCCGTTTCCTCCTGCAAGGCATTGTAGCATGAAAGCAGTCCATTGACTAAGATTTCATGGAAACTGCTTTAGGCATTTCTGCATGGAAAAACTGTGGCTAACTTGGAGGCTAGTAGTGAAGTTTAGTTTGTCCTGTAGATCAGGAGTGTTGTAGGATGAGATCTTGGCAAGGGATTGCAAGCAACTTGTTTCTTTGGAATAGACTCACTTTTCCCCAAAGAGGCTTGCCAGCAGTGAAGAAAAGTCTAGCAGCAATGGTGTTTGGCATGCAGCTAAGAGGCCACATGAATCATGCTTGAAAATGGGGTTATGACTGTTTTGCCATCAGTCCCTATTGTGAAAGTTGACACACAGCCTCTGATTCTGCAGCTTCAGAGCAGTGAAAGAGTCACACGTGCCACACAGTGCAATGTTGTATAATGAACATTGCTCAGAGAGGTTCTGCATGAGGTGTATGCCCTAAGCAGGAGCAGGGCCTAGGTAGGCCTAGGTGACAGTGGGACTTGCCAGGGCCTAGCAGGGCTCAGGGGGAAACTGTTAGCTTGCTTCATGCTGGAGGCAAATTCCAGTTTCTGCTTAAGGTAAAGAGACTTCTCTTAGGACTTCCCAGGATGAATGGTAAGCACATTGTTTTTCTCAGTGCAGCTCCACATTCCTCAATTGGGTCGATCAGCCTGGCAGTCAGAGACTCCCTAGAACTGTTTTCCTGGGGCAGTTTGAAAGTTGGGAATGTCTAGCTCTCCAAGGAAGACAGGCCTGTGTTTACCATAGCTTTCAATACAAATGTGATTCCAAGGGTTCCTCACTCTAGATGGTGCTCTAAAGCCATAGGAGAGAGTATCCACACACACTGTTCTCTAATAGAAACTGTGCAAAACCAAGCATCCATTTGTACAGAAAGTCACTCTCCTGTTGAAGCCCCACATTGACCAAGGTTTCATCCAAAGTGCTGCAGGCCTTTCTGGATGGAGAAACTGCAGTTTACTTGAAGGCTAGTTTCATGTTTTGTGTGTTTTCTATATCAAGACTGCTGTGGGATGAGATCCTCGCAAAGGATGGCAAGCAACTTGTTTCTTTAGATAGAATCACTTTTCCCCAAAGAGGCTTGCCAGCAGTGAAGAAAAGTCAAGCAACAAGGGTGTTTGGTATGCATCTAAGAGGTCTCATGAATCCCGCTTGAATATGGGGTTATGAATGTTCTGCCATCAGGCTGCAAAGTGAATGTTGACACAAAGCCTCTGATCCTACAGCTTCCAAGCTGTGAAAGAGACACCCATGCCACACACTGCAACATTCTATAGTGAACTTTGCTCCAGAGAGGTTCTGCATAGGATTTATGGCTGAAGTGGGAGTAGGCCCTACACAGTTGTAGGTGATACTGGGACTTACCAGAGCCTAGCAGGGCCCAGGGAAAAACTGTTCAATTACTTCATGCTGGAGGCAAATTCGAATTTCTGTTTAAAGCAGAGAGACTTTTGCTATGACTTTCCAGGATGAATGCTAAGCACAATGTTTTTCTCTCTACAGCCCCAAGTTCCTCATTGGGGCTGACCAGCCTGGCAGTCAGAGACTCCCTAGTACTGCGTTCCTGAGGCAGTTTGAAAGCTGTGGAAATCTAGCTCTTCAGTCAACAGAGGCCTGCATTTAACATTGCTTTGCATACAAAGATGATTCCAAGGGCTCCTCTCTCTACAGGGTGCTCTGAAGCCACAGGAGAAACTACCCACACTCACTGCTCTCTAATGGAAACTGTGAAACCAAGCATCCATTTGTACAGAAAGTCACTCTCCTGTTGAAGCTCTACATTGACCAAGGTTTCATGGAAAGTGCTGTAGGACATTCTGGATGGAGAGCCTGAAGCTCACATGGAGGCTATTGGTCAAATTTCACTCACCGTCGAATTAGAGTGCTGTGGGATGAGGTTCTAGCAAGGAATGGCAAGCACCCCGTTTCTTTCAATTAGACTCACATGTTCTCAGGAACACTTACCAACAGTGGAGAGAAGATGGGCAATAAGGGTGATTTCCATGCAGCCTGGAGACCACAACTGTCCTGCTTCCTTTTGTGTAAATAACTGCTACACCCAGGAGGCTCCAATATCAAAGTGGTCACACTGCCTCTATATCTGCAGTTTCCAAACCATGATAAGACACACAGGCCACACACTGAGCCCTTCCATGAATAAATTTTGCTCCACAGAGGGTCTGCATGCCATGTATGGCCTAAGCGAGTGAAGGCCCTAGGAAGTCGAGGGGACCCTGGGACTTGCCATTGCCTCGTAGTGCTCAGGGAAAACATGTCCATTTTCTTCAGGTTGGATGCAAATTCGAGTTTCTGCTTCAGGTAAAAGAGGTCAGGTAGGAGAGCCCAGGGTGAAGGCAAAGCACAGAGTTTTTTCCATGCAGCTCCAGTTTCCTCACCTGGGCCAACAAGCATGGAAGGAAAAGCCTCCCTACAACTGGATTCCTGAGGAAGTTTCAAAGCAGAGGGAACTCTGACTACACAAGCTAGAGTGCCCTGCTTAGGCCTTCCCTCTGACAACCAAGTCAATCCCAAGGGCCTATGGGTTGGAGCTGCTTTAAAGGGACAAGAGTGACTTTGGGCACACAGTGTTCCCCCATGGAAAATGGTGCTGAACCGAGCATAAATTTCCTCTTGCAAGGTTTCTTAACATTAAAATACTACATTGAATAAGGTTTCATGGACACTGCTGCAGGCCTTTCTGGACGGAAAAATTGCAGCTTACTTAGAGGCTACTGGTAAATTTTCATGAGTCTTCTAGGTAAAGAGGATAAGCTGCTAGGAAGGGGTTGCAAGCACCTTGTTCTCTTGGAATACACTCAGTCTTCACCAAAGAGGCTTGCCAGCAGTGAAGAAAAGTCAAACAACAATGGTGTATGTCATGCAGATAAGATGCTGCATGAATCCTGGTTGAAAATGGACTAATGACTATTTGGCCCTCAGGCCCCAATATGAACATTGACACACAGCCTCCATATCTGCAGCTTCCAAGCATGAAAGAGACAAAAATGCTACACAATGGGACCACCTCTAATGAACTTTGCTCTGTAGAGACTGCATAGTGTGTAAGTCATAAGCAGGAGCAGTTGCTAGGTAGGCCTGGGTGACAGTGAGACTTGCCAGGCCCTAGCAGTGCTCAGGGAAAAGCTGTACTTTTTCTTCAGGCTGGATGCAATTCAAGGCTCTGCTTGAGGTAGAGACAGGTCAGGTAGCAGATCCCTGGTTGAAGGCAAAGCACAGAGTTGTTCTGTGCTGCTTCGATTTCCACACCCAGGCTGAGAAGCATGGAAGGAAAAGCCTCTCTAGAACTGGGTACCTGAGCAAGTTTCAGAGCAGGGGGAAGTCTGGTTCTATAAGCAAGAGAGCCCTGCTTAGGCCTTCACTCTTGCAATAAGGGTGATCCCAAGTACCTGTGGGTTGGAGGATGCTATTAAGACACTGGAGAGATTTTCAGCAAATAGTGTTCCCCCATGGAAAATGGTGTAGACCAGAGAGTCCGTTTCCTCCTGCAAGGCATTGTAGCATGAAAGCAGTCCATTGACTAAGATTTCATGGAAACTGCTTTAGGCATTTCTGCATGGAAAAACTGTGGCTAACTTGGAGGCTAGTAGTGAAGTTTAGTTTGTCCTGTAGATCAGGAGTGTTGTAGGATGAGATCTTGGCAAGGGATTGCAAGCAACTTGTTTCTTTGGAATAGACTCACTTTTCCCCAAAGAGGCTTGCCAGCAGTGAAGAAAAGTCTAGCAGCAATGGTGTTTGGCATGCAGCTAAGAGGCCACATGAATCATGCTTGAAAATGGGGTTATGACTGTTTTGCCATCAGTCCCTATTGTGAAAGTTGACACACAGCCTCTGATTCTGCAGCTTCAGAGCAGTGAAAGAGTCACACGTGCCACACAGTGCAATGTTGTATAATGAACATTGCTCAGAGAGGTTCTGCATGAGGTGTATGCCCTAAGCAGGAGCAGGGCCTAGGTAGGCCTAGGTGACAGTGGGACTTGCCAGGGCCTAGCAGGGCTCAGGGGGAAACTGTTAGCTTGCTTCATGCTGGAGGCAAATTCCAGTTTCTGCTTAAGGTAAAGAGACTTCTCTTAGGACTTCCCAGGATGAATGGTAAGCACATTGTTTTTCTCAGTGCAGCTCCACATTCCTCAATTGGGTCGATCAGCCTGGCAGTCAGAGACTCCCTAGAACTGTTTTCCTGGGGCAGTTTGAAAGTTGGGAATGTCTAGCTCTCCAAGGAAGACAGGCCTGTGTTTACCATAGCTTTCAATACAAATGTGATTCCAAGGGTTCCTCACTCTAGATGGTGCTCTAAAGCCATAGGAGAGAGTATCCACACACACTGTTCTCTAATAGAAACTGTGCAAAACCAAGCATCCATTTGTACAGAAAGGCACTCTCCTGTTGAAGCCCCACATTGACCAAGGTTTCATCCAAAGTGCTGCAGGCCTTTCTGGATGGAGAAACTGCAGTTTACTTGAAGGCTAGTTTCATGTTTTGTGTGTTTTCTATATCAAGACTGCTGTGGGATGAGATCCTCGCAAAGGATGGCAAGCAACTTGTTTCTTTAGATAGAATCACTTTTCCCCAAAGAGGCTTGCCAGCAGTGAAGAAAAGTCAAGCAACAAGGGTGTTTGGTATGCATCTAAGAGGTCTCATGAATCCCGCTTGAATATGGGGTTATGAATGTTCTGCCATCAGGCTGCAAAGTGAATGTTGACACAAAGCCTCTGATCCTACAGCTTCCAAGCTGTGAAAGAGACACCCATGCCACACACTGCAACATTCTATAGTGAACTTTGCTCCAGAGAGGTTCTGCATAGGATTTATGGCTGAAGTGGGAGTAGGCCCTACACAGTTGTAGGTGATACTGGGACTTACCAGAGCCTAGCAGGGCCCAGGGAAAAACTGTTCAATTACTTCATGCTGGAGGCAAATTCGAATTTCTGTTTAAAGCAGAGAGACTTTTGCTATGACTTTCCAGGATGAATGCTAAGCACAATGTTTTTCTCTCTACAGCCCCAAGTTCCTCATTGGGGCTGACCAGCCTGGCAGTCAGAGACTCCCTAGTACTGCGTTCCTGAGGCAGTTTGAAAGCTGTGGAAATCTAGCTCTTCAGTCAACAGAGGCCTGCATTTAACATTGCTTTGCATACAAAGATGATTCCAAGGGCTCCTCTCTCTACAGGGTGCTCTGAAGCCACAGGAGAAACTACCCACACTCACTGCTCTCTAATGGAAACTGTGAAACCAAGCATCCATTTGTACAGAAAGTCACTCTCCTGTTGAAGCTCTACATTGACCAAGGTTTCATGGAAAGTGCTGTAGGACATTCTGGATGGAGAGCCTGAAGCTCACATGGAGGCTATTGGTCAAATTTCACTCACCGTCGAATTAGAGTGCTGTGGGATGAGGTTCTAGCAAGGAATGGCAAGCACCCCGTTTCTTTCAATTAGACTCACATGTTCTCAGGAACACTTACCAACAGTGGAGAGAAGATGGGCAATAAGGGTGATTTCCATGCAGCCTGGAGACCACAACTGTCCTGCTTCCTTTTGTGTAAATAACTGCTACACCCAGGAGGCTCCAATATCAAAGTGGTCACACTGCCTCTATATCTGCAGTTTCCAAACCATGATAAGACACACAGGCCACACACTGAGCCCTTCCATGAATAAATTTTGCTCCACAGAGGGTCTGCATGCCATGTATGGCCTAAGCGAGTGAAGGCCCTAGGAAGTCGAGGGGACCCTGGGACTTGCCATTGCCTCGTAGTGCTCAGGGAAAACATGTCCATTTTCTTCAGGTTGGATGCAAATTCGAGTTTCTGCTTCAGGTAAAAGAGGTCAGGTAGGAGAGCCCAGGGTGAAGGC
This sequence comes from Hippopotamus amphibius kiboko, assembly GCF_030028045.1. NCBI lineage: Eukaryota > Metazoa > Chordata > Mammalia > Artiodactyla > Hippopotamidae > Hippopotamus > Hippopotamus amphibius. Next base: position 140,956,189 of record NC_080189.1, on the reverse strand, counting down.
AAAGCACAGAGTTTTTTCCATGCAGCTCCAGTTTCCTCACCTGGGCCAACAAGCATGGAAGGAAAAGCCTCCCTACAACTGGATTCCTGAGGAAGTTTCAAAGCAGAGGGAACTCTGACTACACAAGCTAGAGTGCCCTGCTTAGGCCTTCCCTCTGACAACCAAGTCAATCCCAAGGGCCTATGGGTTGGAGCTGCTTTAAAGGGACAAGAGTGACTTTGGGCACACAGTGTTCCCCCATGGAAAATGGTGCTGAACCGAGCATAAATTTCCTCTTGCAAGGTTTCTTAACATTAAAATACTACATTGAATAAGGTTTCATGGACACTGCTGCAGGCCTTTCTGGACGGAAAAATTGCAGCTTACTTAGAGGCTACTGGTAAATTTTCATGAGTCTTCTAGGTAAAGAGGATAAGCTGCTAGGAAGGGGTTGCAAGCACCTTGTTCTCTTGGAATACACTCAGTCTTCACCAAAGAGGCTTGCCAGCAGTGAAGAAAAGTCAAACAACAATGGTGTATGTCATGCAGATAAGATGCTGCATGAATCCTGGTTGAAAATGGACTAATGACTATTTGGCCCTCAGGCCCCAATATGAACATTGACACACAGCCTCCATATCTGCAGCTTCCAAGCATGAAAGAGACAAAAATGCTACACAATGGGACCACCTCTAATGAACTTTGCTCTGTAAAGACTGCATAGTGTGTAAGTCATAAGCGGGAGCAGTTGCTAGGTAGGCCTGGGTGACAGTGAGACTTGCCAGGCCCTAGCAGTGCTCAGGGAAAAGCTGTACTTTTTCTTCAGGCTGGATGCAATTCAAGGCTCTGCTTGAGGTAGAGACAGGTCAGGTAGCAGATCCCTGGTTGAAGGCAAAGCACAGAGTTGTTCTGTGCTGCTTCGATTTCCACACCCAGGCTGAGAAGCATGGAAGGAAAAGCCTCTCTAGAACTGGGTACCTGAGCAAGTTTCAGAGCAGGGGGAAGTCTGGTTCTATAAGCAAGAGAGCCCTGCTTAGGCCTTCACTCTTGCAATAAGGGTGATCCCAAGTACCTGTGGGTTGGAGGATGCTATTAAGACACTGGAGAGATTTTCAGCAAATAGTGTTCCCCCATGGAAAATGGTGTAGACCAGAGAGTCCGTTTCCTCCTGCAAGGCATTGTAGCATGAAAGCAGTCCATTGACTAAGATTTCATGGAAACTGCTTTAGGCATTTCTGCATGGAAAAACTGTGGCTAACTTGGAGGCTAGTAGTGAAGTTTAGTTTGTCCTCTAGATCAGGAGTGTTGTAGGATGAGATCTTGGCAAGGGATTGCAAGCAACTTGTTTCTTTGGAATAGATTCACTTTTCCCCAAAGAGGCTTGCCAGCAGTGAAGAAAAGTCTAGCAGCAATGGTGTTTGGCATGCAGCTAAGAGGCCACATGAATCATGCTTGAAAATGGGGTTATGACTGTTTTGCCATCAGTCCCTATTGTGAAAGTTGACACACAGCCTCTGATTCTGCAGCTTCAGAGCAGTGAAAGAGTCACACGTGCCACACAGTGCAATGTTGTATAATGAACATTGCTCAGAGAGGTTCTGCATGGGGTGTATGCCCTAAGCAGGAGCAGGGCCTAGGTAGGCCTAGGTGACAGTGGGACTTGCCAGGGCCTAGCAGGGCTCAGGGGGAAACTGTTAGCTTGCTTCATGCTGGAGGCAAGTTCCAGTTTCTGCTTAAGGTAAAGAGACTTCTCTTAGGACTTCCCAGGATGAATGGTAAGCACATTGTTTTTCTCAGTGCAGCTCCACATTCCTCAATTGGGTCGATCAGCCTGGCAGTCAGAGACTCCCTAGAACTGTTTTCCTGGGGCAGTTTGAAAGTTGGGAATGTCTAGCTCTCCAAGGAAGACAGGCCTGTGTTTACCATAGCTTTAAATACAAATGTGATTCCAAGGGTTCCTCACTCTAGATGGTGCTCTAAAGCCATAGGAGAGAGTATCCACACACACTGTTCTCTAATAGAAACTGTGCAAAACCAAGCATCCATTTGTACAGAAAGTCACTCTCCTGTTGAAGCCCCACATTGACCAAGGTTTCATCCAAACTGCTGCAGGCCTTTGTGGATGGAGAAACTGCAGTTTACTTGAAGGCTAGTTTCATGTTTTGTGTGTTTTCTATATCAAGACTGTTGTGGGATGAGATCCTCGCAAAGGATGGCAAGCAACTTGTTTCTTTAGATAGAATCACTTTTCCCCAAAGAGGCTTGCCAGCAGTGAAGAAAAGTCAAGCAACAAGGGTGTTTGGTATGCATCTAAGAGGTCTCATGAATCCCGCTTGAATATGGGGTTATGAATGTTTTGCCATCAGGCTGCAAAGTGAATGTTGACACAAAGCCTCTGATCCTACAGCTTCCAAGCTGTTAAAGAGACACCCATGCCACACACTGCAACATTCTATAGTGAACTTTGCTCCAGAGAGGTTCTGCATAGGATTTATGGCTGAAGTGGGAGTAGGCCCTACACAGTTGTAGGTGATACTGGGACTTACCAGAGCCTAGCAGGGCCCAGGGAAAAACTGTTCAATTACTTCATGCTGGAGGCAAATTCGAATTTCTGTTTAAAGCAGAGAGACTTTTGGTATGACTTTCCAGGATGAATGCTAAGCACAATGTTTTTCTCTCTACAGCCCCAAGTTCCTCATTGGGGCTGACCAGCCTGGCAGTCAGAGACTCCCTAGTACTGCGTTCCTGAGGCAGTTTGAAAGCTGTGGAAATCTAGCTCTTCAGTCAACAGAGGCCTGCATTTAACATTGCTTTGCATACAAAGATGATTCCAAGGGCTCCTCTCTCTACAGGGTGCTCTGAAGCCACAGGAGAAACTACCCACACTCACTGTTCTCTAATGGAAACTGTGAAACCAAGCATCCATTTGTACAGAAAGTCACTCTCCTGTTGAAGCTCTACATTGACCAAGGTTTCATGGAAAGTGCTGTAGGACATTCTGGATGGAGAGCCTGAAGCTCACATGGAGGCTATTGGTCAAATTTCACTCACCGTCGAATTAGAGTGCTGTGGGATGAGGTTCTAGCAAGGAATGGCAAGCACCCCGTTTCTTTCAATTAGACTCACATGTTCTCAGGAACACTTACCAACAGTGGAGAGAAGATGGGCAACAAGGGTGATTTCCATGCAGCCTGGAGACCACCACTGTCTGCTTCCTTTTGTGTAAATAACTGCTACTCCCAGGAGGCTCCAATATCAAAGTGGTCACACTGCCTCTATATCTGCAGTTTCCAAACCATGATAAGACACACAGGCCACACACTGAGCCCTTCCATGAATAAATTTTGCTCCACAGAGGGTCTGCATGCCATGTATGGCCTAAGCGAGTGAAGGCCCTAGGAAGTCTAGGGGACCCTGGGACTTGCCATTGCCTCGTAGTGCTCAGGGAAAACATGTCCATTTTCTTCAGGTTGGATGCAAATTCGAGTTTCTGCTTCAGGTAAAAGAGGTCAGGTAGGAGAGCCCAGGGTGAAGGCAAAGCACAGAGTTTTTTCCATGCAGCTCCAGTTTCCTCACCTGGGCCAGCAAGCATGGAAGGAAAAGCCTCCCTACAACTGGATTCCTGAGGAAGTTTCAAAGCAGAGGGAACTCTGACTACACAAGCTAGAGTGCCCTGCTTAGGCCTTCCCTCTGACAACCAAGTCAATCCCAAGGGCCTATGGGTTGGAGCTGCTTTAAAGGGACAAGAGTGACTTTGGGCACACAGTGTTCCCCCATGGAAAATGGTGCTGAACCGAGCATAAATTTCCTCTTGCAAGGTTTCTTAACATTAAAATACTACATTGAATAAGGTTTCATGGACACTGCTGCAGGCCTTTCTGGACGGAAAAATTGCAGCTTACTTAGAGGCTACTGGTAAATTTTCATGAGTCTTCTAGGTAAAGAGGATAAGCTGCTAGGAAGGGGTTGCAAGCACCTTGTTCTCTTGGAATACACTCAGTCTTCACCAAAGAGGCTTGCCAGCAGTGAAGAAAAGTCAAACAACAATGGTGTATGTCATGCAGATAAGATGCTGCATGAATCCTGGTTGAAAATGGACTAATGACTATTTGGCCCTCAGGCCCCAATATGAACATTGACACACAGCCTCCATATCTGCAGCTTCCAAGCATGAAAGAGACAAAAATGCTACACAATGGGACCACCTCTAATGAACTTTGCTCTGTAGAGACTGCATAGTGTGTAAGTCATAAGCAGGAGCAGTTGCTAGGTAGGCCTGAGTGACAGTGAGACTTGCCAGGCCCTAGCAGTGCTCAGGGAAAAGCTGTACTTTTTCTTCAGGCTGGATGCAATTCAAGGCTCTGCTTGAGGTAGAGACAGGTCAGGTAGCAGATCCCTGGTTGAAGGCAAAGCACAGAGTTGTTCTGTGCTGCTTCGATTTCCACACCCAGGCTGAGAAGCATGGAAGGAAAAGCCTCTCTAGAACTGGGTACCTGAGCAAGTTTCAGAGCAGGGGGAAGTCTGGTTCTATAAGCAAGAGAGCCCTGCTTAGGCCTTCACTCTTGCAATAAGGGTGATCCCAAGTACCTGTGGGTTGGAGGATGCTATTAAGACACTGGAGAGATTTTCAGCAAATAGTGTTCCCCCATGGAAAATGGTGTAGACCAGAGAGTCCGTTTCCTCCTGCAAGGCATTGTAGCATGAAAGCAGTCCATTGACTAAGATTTCATGGAAACTGCTTTAGGCATTTCTGCATGGAAAAACTGTGGCTAACTTGGAGGCTAGTAGTGAAGTTTAGTTTGTCCTCTAGATCAGGAGTGTTGTAGGATGAGATCTTGGCAAGGGATTGCAAGCAACTTGTTTCTTTGGAATAGACTCACTTTTCCCCAAAGAGGCTTGCCAGCAGTGAAGAAAAGTCTAGCAGCAATGGTGTTTGGCATGCAGCTAAGAGGCCACATGAATCATGCTTGAAAATGGGGTTATGACTGTTTTGCCATCAGTCCCTATTGTGAAAGTTGACACACAGCCTCTGATTCTGCAGCTTCAGAGCAGTGAAAGAGTCACACGTGCCACACAGTGCAATGTTGTATAATGAACATTGCTCAGAGAGGTTCTGCATGGGGTGTATGCCCTAAGCAGGAGCAGGGCCTAGGTAGGCCTAGGTGACAGTGGGACTTGCCAGGGCCTAGCAGGGCTCAGGGGGAAACTGTTAGCTTGCTTCATGCTGGAGGCAAATTCCAGTTTCTGCTTAAGGTAAAGAGACTTCTCTTAGGACTTCCCAGGATGAATGGTAAGCACATTGTTTTTCTCAGTGCAGCTCCACATTCCTCAATTGGGTCGATCAGCCTGGCAGTCAGAGACTCCCTAGAACTGTTTTCCTGGGGCAGTTTGAAAGTTGGGAATGTCTAGCTCTCCAAGGAAGACAGGCCTTTGTTTACCATAGCTTTCAATACAAATGTGATTCCAAGGGTTCCTCACTCTAGATGGTGCTCTAAAGCCATAGGAGAGAGTATCCACACACACTGTTCTCTAATAGAAACTGTGCAAAACCAAGCATCCATTTGTACAGAAAGTCACTCTCCTGTTGAAGCCCCACATTGACCAAGGTTTCATCCAAACTGCTGCAGGCCTTTGTGGATGGAGAAACTGCAGTTTACTTGAAGGCTAGTTTCATGTTTTGTGTGTTTTCTATATCAAGACTGCTGTGGGATGAGATCCTCGCAAAGGATGGCAAGCAACTTGTTTCTTTAGATAGAATCACTTTTCCCCAAAGAGGCTTGCCAGCAGTGAAGAAAAGTCAAGCAACAAGGGTGTTTGGTATGCATCTAAGAGGTCTCATGAATCCCGCTTGAATATGGGGTTATGAATGTTCTGCCATCAGGCTGCAAAGTGAATGTTGACACAAAGCCTCTGATCCTACAGCTTCCAAGCTGTGAAAGAGACACCCATGCCACACACTGCAACATTCTATAGTGAACTTTGCTCCAGAGAGGTTCTGCATAGGATTTATGGCTGAAGTGGGAGTAGGCCCTACACAGTTGTAGGTGATACTGGGACTTACCAGAGCCTAGCAGGGCCCAGGGAAAAACTGTTCAATTACTTCATGCTGGAGGCAAATTCGAATTTCTGTTTAAAGCAGAGACACATTTGCTATGACTTTCCAGGATGAATGCTAAGCACAATGTTTTTCTCTCTACAGCCCCAAGTTCCTCATTGGGGCTGACCAGCCTGGCAGTCAGAGACTCCCTAGTACTGCGTTCCTGAGGCAGTTTGAAAGCTGTGGAAATCTAGCTCTTCAGTCAACAGAGGCCTGCATTTAACATTGCTTTGCATACAAAGATGATTCCAAGGGCTCCTCTCTCTACAGGGTGCTCTGAAGCCACAGGAGAAACTACCCACACTCACTGCTCTCTAATGGAAACTGTGAAACCAAGCATCCATTTGTACAGAAAGTCACTCTCCTGTTGAAGCTCTACATTGACCAAGGTTTCATGGAAAGTGCTGTAGGACATTCTGGATGGAGAGCCTGAAGCTCACATGGAGGCTATTGGTCAAATTTCACTCACCGTCGAATTAGAGTGCTGTGGGATGAGGTTCTAGCAAGGAATGGCAAGCACCCCGTTTCTTTCAATTAGACTCACATGTTCTCAGGAACACTTACCAACAGTGGAGAGAAGATGGGCAATAAGGGTGATTTCCATGCAGCCTGGAGACCACAACTGTCCTGCTTCCTTTTGTGTAAATAACTGCTACACCCAGGAGGCTCCAATATCAAAGTGGTCACACTGCCTCTATATCTGCAGTTTCCAAACCATGATAAGACACACAGGCCACACACTGAGCCCTTCCATGAATAAATTTTGCTCCACAGAGGGTCTGCATGCCATGTATGGCCTAAGCGAGTGAAGGCCCTAGTAAGTCTAGGGGACCCTGGTACTTGCCATTGCCTCGTAGTGCTCAGGGAAAACATGTCCATTTTCTTCAGGTTGGATGCAAATTCGAGTTTCTGCTTCAGGTAAAAGAGGTCAGGTAGGAGAGCCCAGGGTGAAGGCAAAGCACAGAGTTTTTTCCATGCAGCTCCAGTTTCCTCACCTGGGCCAACAAGCATGGAAGGAAAAGCCTCCCTACAACTGGATTCCTGAGGAAGTTTCAAAGCAGAGGGAACTCTGACTACACAAGCTAGAGTGCCCTGCTTAGGCCTTCCCTCTGACAACCAAGTCAATCCCAAGGGCCTATGGGTTGGAGCTGCCTTAAAGGGACAAGAGTGACTTTGGGCACACAGTGTTCCCCCATGGAAAATGGTGCTGAACCGAGCATAAATTTCCTCTTGCAAGGTTTCTTAACATTAAAATACTACATTGAATAAGGTTTCATGGACACTGCTGCAGGCCTTTCTGGACGGAAAAATTGCAGCTTACTTAGAGGCTACTGGTAAATTTTCATGAGTCTTCTAGGTAAAGAGGATAAGCTGCTAGGAAGGGGTTGCAAGCACCTTGTTCTCTTGGAATACACTCAGTCTTCACCAAAGAGGCTTGCCAGCAGTGAAGAAAAGTCAAACAACAATGGTGTATGTCATGCAGATAAGATGCTGCATGAATCCTGGTTGAAAATGGACTAATGACTATTTGGCCCTCAGGCCCCAATATGAACATTGACACACAGCCTCCATATCTGCAGCTTCCAAGCATGAAAGAGACAAAAATGTTACACAATGGGACCACCTCTAATGAACTTTGCTCTGTAGAGACTGCATAGTGTGTAAGTCATAAGCGGGAGCAGTTGCTAGGTAGGCCTGGGTGACAGTGAGACTTGCCAGGCCCTAGCAGTGCTCAGGGAAAAGCTGTACTTTTTCTTCAGGCTGGATGCAATTCAAGGCTCTGCTTGAGGTAGAGACAGGTCAGGTAGCAGATCCCTGGTTGAAGGCAAAGCACAGAGTTGTTCTGTGCTGCTTCGATTTCCACACCCAGGCTGAGAAGCATGGAAGGAAAAGCCTCTCTAGAACTGGGTACCTGAGCAAGTTTCAGAGCAGGGGGAAGTCTGGTTCTATAAGCAAGAGAGCCCTGCTTAGGCCTTCACTCTTGCAATAAGGGTGATCCCAAGTACCTGTGGGTTGGAGGATGCTATTAAGACACTGGAGAGATTTTCAGCAAATAGTGTTCCCCCATGGAAAATGGTGTAGACCAGAGAGTCCGTTTCCTCCTGCAAGGCATTGTAGCATGAAAGCAGTCCATTGACTAAGATTTCATGGAAACTGCTTTAGGCATTTCTGCATGGAAAAACTGTGGCTAACTTGGAGGCTAGTAGTGAAGTTTAGTTTGTCCTCTAGATCAGGAGTGTTGTAGGATGAGATCTTGGCAAGGGATTGCAAGCAACTTGTTTCTTTGGAATAGACTCACTTTTCCCCAAAGAGGCTTGCCAGCAGTGAAGAAAAGTCTAGCAGCAATGGTGTTTGGCATGCAGCTAAGAGGCCACATGAATCATGCTTGAAAATGGGGTTATGACTGTTTTGCCATCAGTCCCTATTGTGAAAGTTGACACACAGCCTCTGATTCTGCAGCTTCAGAGCAGTGAAAGAGTCACACGTGCCACACAGTGCAATGTTGTATAATGAACATTGCTCAGAGAGGTTCTGCATGGGGTGTATGCCCTAAGCAGGAGCAGGGCCTAGGTAGGCCTAGGTGACAGTGGGACTTGCCAGGGCCTAGCAGGGCTCAGGGGGAAACTGTTAGCTTGCTTCATGCTGGAGGCAAGTTCCAGTTTCTGCTTAAGGTAAAGAGACTTCTCTTAGGACTTCCCAGGATGAATGGTAAGCACATTGTTTTTCTCAGTGCAGCTCCACATTCCTCAATGGGGTCGATCAGCCTGGCAGTCAGAGACTCCCTAGAACTGTTTTCCTGGGGCAGTTTGAAAGTTGGGAATGTCTAGCTCTCCAAGGAAGACAGGCCTGTGTTTACCATAGCTTTCAATACAAATGTGATTCCAAGGGTTCCTCACTCTAGATGGTGCTCTAAAGCCATAGGAGAGAGTATCCACACACACTGTTCTCTAATAGAAACTGTGCAAAACCAAGCATCCATTTGTACAGAAAGTCACTCTCCTGTTGAAGCCCCACATTGACCAAGGTTTCATCCAAACTGCTGCAGGCCTTTGTGGATGGAGAAACTGCAGTTTACTTGAAGGCTAGTTTCATGTTTTGTGTGTTTTCTATATCAAGACTGCTGTGGGATGAGATCCTCGCAAAGGATGGCAAGCAACTTGTTTCTTTAGATAGAATCACTTTTCCCCAAAGAGTCTTGCCAGCAGTGAAGAAAAGTCAAGCAACAAGGGTGTTTGGTATGCATCTAAGAGGTCTCATGAATCCCGCTTGAATATGGGGTTATGAATGTTCTGCCATCAGGCTGCAAAGTGAATGTTGACACAAAGCCTCTGATCCTACAGCTTCCAAGCTGTGAAAGAGACACCCATGCCACACACTGCAACATTCTATAGTGAACTTTGCTCCAGAGAGGTTCTGCATAGGATTTATGGCTGAAGTGGGAGTAGGCCCTACACAGTTGTAGGTGATACTGGGACTTACCAGAGCCTAGCAGGGCCCAGGGAAAAACTGTTCAATTACTTCATGCTGGAGGCAAATTCGAATTTCTGTTTAAAGCAGAGAGACTTTTGGTATGACTTTCCAGGATGAATGCTAAGCACAATGTTTTTCTCTCTACAGCCCCAAGTTCCTCATTGGGGCTGACCAGCCTGGCAGTCAGAGACTCCCTAGTACTGCGTTCCTGAGGCAGTTTGAAAGCTGTGGAAATCTAGCTCTTCAGTGAACAGAGGCCTGCATTTAACATTGCTTTGCATACAAAGATGATTCCAAGGGCTCCTCTCTCTACAGGGTGCTCTGAAGCCACAGGAGAAACTACCCACACTCACTGTTCTCTAATGGAAACTGTGAAACCAAGCATCCATTTGTACAGAAAGTCACTCTCCTGTTGAAGCTCTACATTGACCAAGGTTTCATGGAAAGTGCTGTAGGACATTCTGGATGGAGAGCCTGAAGCTCACATGGAGGCTATTGGTCCAATTTCACTCACCGTCGAATTAGAGTGCTGTGGGATGAGGTTCTAGCAAGGAATGGCAAGCACCCCGTTTCTTTCAATTAGACTCACATGTTCTCAGGAACACTTACCAACAGTGGAGAGAAGATGGGCAACAAGGGTGATTTCCATGCAGCCTGGAGACCACAACTGTCCTGCTTCCTTTTGTGTAAATAACTGCTACTCCCAGGAGGCTCCAATATCAAAGTGGTCACACTGCCTCTATATCTGCAGTTTCCAAACCATGATAAGACACACAGGCCACACACTGAGCCCTTCCATGAATAAATTTTGCTCCACAGAGGGTCTGCATGCCATGTATGGCCTAAGCGAGTGAAGGCCCTAGGAAGTCTAGGGGACCCTGGGACTTGCCATTGCCTCGTAGTGCTCAGGGAAAACATGTCCATTTTCTTCAGGTTGGATGCAAATTCGAGTTTCTGCTTCAGGTAAAAGAGGTCAGGTAGGAGAGCCCAGGGTGAAGGCAAAGCACAGAGTTTTTTCCATGCAGCTCCAGTTTCCTCACCTGGGCCAACAAGCATGGAAGGAAAAGCCTCCCTACAACTGGACTCCTGAGGAAGTTTCAAAGCAGAGGGAACTCTGACTACACAAGCTAGAGTGCCCTGCTTAGGCCTTCCCTCTGACAACCAAGTCAATCCCAAGGGCCTATGGGTTGGAGCTGCTTTAAAGGGACAAGAGTGACTTTGGGCACACAGTGTTCCCCCATGGAAAATGGTGCTGAACCGAGCATAAATTTCCTCTTGCAAGGTTTCTTAACATTAAAATACTACATTGAATAAGGTTTCATGGACACTGCTGCAGGCCTTTCTGGACGGAAAAATTGCAGCTTACTTAGAGGCTACTGGTAAATTTTCATGAGTCTTCTAGGTAAAGAGGATAAGCTGCTAGGAAGGGGTTGCAAGCACCTTGTTCTCTTGGAATACACTCAGTCTTCACCAAAGAGGCTTGCCAGCAGTGAAGAAAAGTCAAACAACAATGGTGTATGTCATGCAGATAAGATGCTGCATGAATCCTGGTTGAAAATGGACTAATGACTATTTGGCCCTCAGGCCCCAATATGAACATTGACACACAGCCTCCATATCTGCAGCTTCCAAGCATGAAAGAGACAAAAATGCTACACAATGGGACCACCTCTAATGAACTTTGCTCTGTAGAGACTGCATAGTGTGTAAGTCATAAGCGGGAGCAGTTGCTAGGTAGGCCTGGGTGACAGTGAGACTTGCCAGGCCCTAGCAGTGCTCAGGGAAAAGCTGTACTTTTTCTTCAGGCTGGATGCAATTCAAGGCTCTGCTTGAGGTAGAGACAGGTCAGGTAGCAGATCCCTGGTTGAAGGCAAAGCACAGAGTTGTTCTGTGCTGCTTCGATTTCCACACCCAGGCTGAGAAGCATGGAAGGAAAAGCCTCTCTAGAACTGGGTACCTGAGCAAGTTTCAGAGCAGGGGGAAGTCTGGTTCTATAAGCAAGAGAGCCCTGCTTAGGCCTTCACTCTTGCAATAAGGGTGATCCCAAGTACCTGTGGGTTGGAGGATGCTATTAAGACACTGGAGAGATTTTCAGCAAATAGTGTTCCCCCATGGAAAATGGTGTAGACCAGAGAGTCCGTTTCCTCCTGCAAGGCATTGTAGCATGAAAGCAGTCCATTGACTAAGATTTCATGGAAACTGCTTTAGGCATTTCTGCATGGAAAAACTGTGGCTAACTTGGAGGCTAGTAGTGAAGTTTAGTTTGTCCTCTAGATCAGGAGTGTTGTAGGATGAGATCTTGGCAAGGGATTGCAAGCAACTTGTTTCTTTGGAATAGACTCACTTTTCCCCAAAGAGGCTTGCCAGCAGTGAAGAAAAGTCTAGCAGCAATGGTGTTTGGCATGCAGCTAAGAGGCCACATGAATCATGCTTGAAAATGGGGTTATGACTGTTTTGCCATCAGTCCCTATTGTGAAAGTTGACATACAGCCTCTGATTCTGCAGCTTCAGAGCAGTGAAAGAGTCACACGTGCCACACAGTGCAATGTTGTATAATGAACATTGCTCAGAGAGGTTCTGCATGGGGTGTATGCCCTAAGCAGGAGCAGGGCCTAGGTAGGCCTAGGTGACAGTGGGACTTGCCAGGGCCTAGCAGGGCTCAGGGGGGAAACTGTTAGCTTGCTTCATGCTGGAGGCAAGTTCCAGTTTCTGCTTAAGGTAAAGAGACTTCTCTTAGGACTTCCCAGGATGAATGGTAAGCACATTGTTTTTCTCAGTGCAGCTCCACATTCCTCAATTGGGTCGATCAGCCTGGCAGTCAGAGACTCCCTAGAACTGTTTTCCTGGGGCAGTTTGAAAGTTGGGAATGTCTAGCTCTCCAAGGAAGACAGGCCTGTGTTTACCATAGCTTTCAATACAAATGTGATTCCAAGGGTTCCTCACTCTAGATGGTGCTCTAAAGCCATAGGAGAGAGTATCCACACACACTGTTCTCTAATAGAAACTGTGCAAAACCAAGCATCCATTTGTACAGAAAGGCACTCTCCTGTTGAAGCCCCACCTTGACCACGGTTTCATCCAAACTGCTGCAGGCCTTCCTGGATGGAGAAACTGCAGTTTACTTGAAGGCTAGTTTCATGTTTTGTGTGTTTTCTATATCAAGACTGTTGTGGGATGAGATCCTCGCAAAGGATGGCAAGCAACTTGTTTCTTTAGATAGAATCACTTTTCCCCAAAGAGGCTTGCCAGCAGTGAAGAAAAGTCAAGCAACAAGGGTGTTTGGTATGCATCTAAGAGGTCTCATGAATCCCGCTTGAGTACGGGGTTATGAATGTTCTGCCATCAGGCTGCAAAGTGAATGTTGACACAAAGCCTCTGATCCTACAGCTTCCAAGCTGTGAAAGAGACACCCATGCCACACACTGCAACATTCTACAGTGAACTTTGCTCCAGAGAGGTTCTGCATAGGATTTATGGCTGAAGTGGGAGTAGGCCCTACACAGTTGTAGGTGATACTGGGACTTACCAGAGCCTAGCAGGGCCCAGGGAAAAACTGTTCAATTACTTCATGCTGGAGGCAAATTCGAATTTCTGTTTAAAGCAGAGAGACTTTTGGTATGACTTTCCAGGATGAATGCTAAGCACAATGTTTTTCTCTCTACAGCCCCAAGTTCCTCATTGGGGCTGACCAGCCTGGCAGTCAGAGACTCCCTAGTACTGCGTTCCTGAGGCAGTTTGAAAGCTGTGGAAATCTAGCTCTTCAGTGAACAGAGGCCTGCATTTAACATTGCTTTGCATACAAAGATGATTCCAAGGGCTCCTCTCTCTACAGGGTGCTCTGAAGCCACAGGAGAAACTACCCACACTCACTGTTCTCTAATGGAAACTGTGAAACCAAGCATCCATTTGTACAGAAAGTCACTCTCCTGTTGAAGCTCTACATTGACCAAGGTTTCATGGAAAGTGCTGTAGGACATTCTGGATGGAGAGCCTGAAGCTCACATGGAGGCTATTGGTCAAATTTCACTCACCGTCGAATTAGAGTGCTGTGGGATGAGGTTCTAGCAAGGAATGGCAAGCACCCCGTTTCTTTCAATTAGACTCACATGTTCTCAGGAACACTTACCAACAGTGGAGAGAAGATGGGCAACAAGGGTGATTTCCATGCAGCCTGGAGACCACAACTGTCCTGCTTCCTTTTGTGTAAATAACTGCTACACCCAGGAGGCTCCAATATCAAAGTGGTCACACTGCCTCTATATCTGCAGTTTCCAAACCATGATAAGACACACAGGCCACACACTGAGCCCTTCCATGAATAAATTTTGCTCCACAGAGGGTCTGCATGCCATGTATGGCCTAAGCGAGTGAAGGCCCTAGGAAGTCTAGGGGACCCTGGGACTTGCCATTGCCTCGTAGTGCTCAGGGAAAACATGTCCATTTTCTTCAGGTTGGATGCAAATTCGAGTTTCTGCTTCAGGTAAAAGAGGTCAGGTAGGAGAGCCCAGGGTGAAGGCAAAGCACAGAGTTTTTTCCATGCAGCTCCAGTTTCCTCACCTGGGCCAACAAGCATGGAAGGAAAAGCCTCCCTACAACTGGATTCCTGAGGAAGTTTCAAAGCAGAGGGAACTCTGACTACACAAGCTAGAGTGCCCTGCTTAGGCCTTCCCTCTGACAACCAAGTCAATCCCAAGGGCCTATGGGTTGGAGCTGCTTTAAAGGGACAAGAGTGACTTTGGGCACACAGTGTTCCCCCATGGAAAATGGTGCTGAACCGAGCATAAATTTCCTCTTGCAAGGTTTCTTAACATTAAAATACTACATTGAATAAGGTTTCATGGACACTGCTGCAGGCCTTTCTGGACGGAAAAATTGCAGCTTACTTAGAGGCTACTGGTAAATTTTCATGAGTCTTCTAGGTAAAGAGGATAAGCTGCTAGGAAGGGGTTGCAAGCACCTTGTTCTCTTGGAATACACTCAGTCTTCACCAAAGAGGCTTGCCAGCAGTGAAGAAAAGTCAAACAACAATGGTGTATGTCATGCAGATAAGATGCTGCATGAATCCTGGTTGAAAATGGACTAATGACTATTTGGCCCTCAGGCCCCAGTATGAACATTGACACACAGCCTCCATATCTGCAGCTTCCAAGCATGAAAGAGACAAAAATGCTACACAATGGGACCACCTCTAATGAACTTTGCTCTGTAGAGACTGCATAGTGTGTAAGTCATAAGCGGGAGCAGTTGCTAGGTAGGCCTGGGTGACAGTGAGACTTGCCAGGCCCTAGCAGTGCTCAGGGAAAAGCTGTACTTTTTCTTCAGGCTGGATGCAATTCAAGGCTCTGCTTGAGGTAGAGACAGGTCAGGTAGCAGATCCCTGGTTGAAGGCAAAGCACAGAGTTGTTCTGTGCTGCTTCGATTTCCACACCCAGGCTGAGAAGCATGGAAGGAAAAGCCTCTCTAGAACTGGGTACCTGAGCAAGTTTCAGAGCAGGGGGAAGTCTGGTTCTATAAGCAAGAGAGCCCTGCTTAGGCCTTCACTCTTGCAATAAGGGTGATCCCAAGTACCTGTGGGTTGGAGGATGCTATTAAGACACTGGAGAGATTTTCAGCAAATAGTGTTCCCCCATGGAAAATGGTGTAGACCAGAGAGTCCGTTTCCTCCTGCAAGGCATTGTAGCATGAAAGCAGTCCATTGACTAAGATTTCATGGAAACTGCTTTAGGCATTTCTGCATGGAAAAACTGTGGCTAACTTGGAGGCTAGTAGTGAAGTTTAGTTTGTCCTCTAGATCAGGAGTGTTGTAGGATGAGATCTTGGCAAGGGATTGCAAGCAACTTGTTTCTTTGGAATAGACTCACTTTTCCCCAAAGAGGCTTGCCAGCAGTGAAGAAAAGTCTAGCAGCAATGGTGTTTGGCATGCAGCTAAGAGGCCACATGAATCATGCTTGAAAATGGGGTTATGACTGTTTTGCCATCAGTCCCTATTGTGAAAGTTGACACACAGCCTCTGATTCTGCAGCTTCAGAGCAGTGAAAGAGTCACACGTGCCACACAGTGCAATGTTGTATAATGAACATTGCTCAGAGAGGTTCTGCATGGGGTGTATGCCCTAAGCAGGAGCAGGGCCTAGGTAGGCCTAGGTGACAGTGGGACTTGCCAGGGCCTAGCAGGGCTCAGGGGGAAACTGTTAGCTTGCTTCATGCTGGAGGCAAGTTCCAGTTTCTGCTTAAGGTAAAGAGACTTCTCTTAGGACTTCCCAGGATGAATGGTAAGCACATTGTTTTTCTCAGTGCAGCTCCACATTCCTCAATGGGGTCGATCAGCCTGGCAGTCAGAGACTCCCTAGAACTGTTTTCCTGGGGCAGTTTGAAAGTTGGGAATGTCTAGCTCTCCAAGGAAGACAGGCCTGTGTTTACCATAGCTTTAAATACAAATGTGATTCCAAGGGTTCCTCACTCTAGATGGTGCTCTAAAGCCATAGGAGAGAGTATCCACACACACTGTTCTCTAATAGAAACTGTGCAAAACCAAGCATCCATTTGTACAGAAAGGCACTCTCCTGTTGAAGCCCCACGTTGACCAAGGTTTCATCCAAACTGCTGCAGGCCTTTCTGGATGGAGAAACTGCAGTTTACTTGAAGGCTAGTTTCATGTTTTGTGTGTTTTCTATATCAAGACTGTTGTGGGATGAGATCCTCGCAAAGGATGGCAAGCAACTTGTTTCTTTAGATAGAATCACTTTTCCCCAAAGAGGCTTGCCAGCAGTGAAGAAAAGTCAAGCAACAAGGGTGTTTGGTATGCATCTAAGAGGTCTCATGAATCCCGCTTGAGTACGGGGTTATGAATGTTCTGCCATCAGGCTGCAAAGTGAATGTTGACACAAAGCCTCTGATCCTACAGCTTCCAAGCTGTGAAAGAGACACCCATGCCACACACTGCAACATTTTACAGTGAACTTTGCTCCAGAGAGGTTCTGCATAGGATTTATGGCTGAAGTGGGAGTAGGCCCTACACAGTTGTAGGTGATACTGGGACTTACCAGAGCCTAGCAGGGCCCAGGGAAAAACTGTTCAATTACTTCATGCTGGAGGCAAATTCGAATTTCTGTTTAAAGCAGAGAGACTTTTGGTATGACTTTCCAGGATGAATGCTAAGCACAATGTTTTTCTCTCTACAGCCCCAAGTTCCTCATTGGGGCTGACCAGCCTGGCAGTCAGAGACTCCCTAGTACTGCGTTCCTGAGGCAGTTTGAAAGCTGTGGAAATCTAGCTCTTCAGTGAACAGAGGCCTGCATTTAACATTGCTTTGCATACAAAGATGATTCCAAGGGCTCCTCTCTCTACAGGGTGCTCTGAAGCCACAGGAGAAACTACCCACACTCACTGTTCTCTAATGGAAACTGTGAAACCAAGCATCCATTTGTACAGAAAGTCACTCTCCTGTTGAAGCACTACATTGACCAAGGTTTCATGGAAAGTGCTGTAGGACATTCTGGATGGAGAGCCTGAAGCTCACATGGAGGCTATTGGTCAAATTTCACTCACCGTCGAATTAGAGTGCTGTGGGATGAGGTTCTAGCAAGGAATGGCAAGCACCCCGTTTCTTTCAATTAGACTCACATGTTCTCAGGAACACTTACCAACAGTGGAGAGAAGATGGGCAACAAGGGTGATTTCCATGCAGCCTGGAGACCACAACTGTCCTGCTTCCTTTTGTGTAAATAACTGCTACTCCCAGGAGGCTCCAATATCAAAGTGGTCACACTGCCTCTATATCTGCAGTTTCCAAACCATGATAAGACACACAGGCCACACACTGAGCCCTTCCATGAATAAATTTTGCTCCACAGAGGGTCTGCATGCCATGTATGGCCTAAGCGAGTGAAGGCCCTAGGAAGTCTAGGGGACCCTGGGACTTGCCATTGCCTCGTAGTGCTCAGGGAAAACATGTCCATTTTCTTCAGGTTGGATGCAAATTCGAGTTTCTGCTTCAGGTAAAAGAGGTCAGGTAGGAGAGCCCAGGGTGAAGGCAAAGCACAGAGTTTTTTCCATGCAGCTCCAGTTTCCTCACCTGGGCCAACAAGCATGGAAGGAAAAGCCTCCCTACAACTGGATTCCTGAGGAAGTTTCAAAGCAGAGGGAACTCTGACTACACAAGCTAGAGTGCCCTGCTTAGGCCTTCCCTCTGACAACCAAGTCAATCCCAAGGGCCTATGGGTTGGAGCTGCTTTAAAGGGACAAGAGTGACTTTGGGCACACAGTGTTCCCCCATGGAAAATGGTGCTGAACCGAGCATAAATTTCCTCTTGCAAGGTTTCTTAACATTAAAATACTACATTGAATAAGGTTTCATGGACACTGCTGCAGGCCTTTCTGGACGGAAAAATTGCAGCTTACTTAGAGGCTACTGGTAAATTTTCATGAGTCTTCTAGGTAAAGAGGATAAGCTGCTAGGAAGGGGTTGCAAGCACCTTGTTCTCTTGGAATACACTCAGTCTTCACCAAAGAGGCTTGCCAGCAGTGAAGAAAAGTCAAACAACAATGGTGTATGTCATGCAGATAAGATGCTGCATGAATCCTGGTTGAAAATGGACTAATGACTATTTGGCCCTCAGGCCCCAATATGAACATTGACACACAGCCTCCATATCTGCAGCTTCCAAGCATGAAAGAGACAAAAATGCTACACAATGGGACCACCTCTAATGAACTTTGCTCTGTAGAGACTGCATAGTGTGTAAGTCATAAGCGGGAGCAGTTGCTAGGTAGGCCTGGGTGACAGTGAGACTTGCCAGGCCCTAGCAGTGCTCAGGGAAAAGCTGTACTTTTTCTTCAGGCTGGATGCAATTCAAGGCTCTGCTTGAGGTAGAGACAGGTCAGGTAGCAGATCCCTGGTTGAAGGCAAAGCACAGAGTTGTTCTGTGCTGCTTCGATTTCCACACCCAGGCTGAGAAGCATGGAAGGAAAAGCCTCTCTAGAACTGGGTACCTGAGCAAGTTTCAGAGCAGGGGGAAGTCTGGTTCTATAAGCAAGAGAGCCCTGCTTAGGCCTTCACTCTTGCAATAAGGGTGATCCCAAGTACCTGTGGGTTGGAGGATGCTATTAAGACACTGGAGAGATTTTCAGCAAATAGTGTTCCCCCATGGAAAATGGTGTAGACCAGAGAGTCCGTTTCCTCCTGCAAGGCATTGTAGCATGAAAGCAGTCCATTGACTAAGATTTCATGGAAACTGCTTTAGGCATTTCTGCATGGAAAAACTGTGGCTAACTTGGAGGCTAGTAGTGAAGTTTAGTTTGTCCTCTAGATCAGGAGTGTTGTAGGATGAGATCTTGGCAAGGGATTGCAAGCAACTTGTTTCTTTGGAATAGACTCACTTTTCCCCAAAGAGGCTTGCCAGCAGTGAAGAAAAGTCTAGCAGCAATGGTGTTTGGCATGCAGCTAAGAGGCCACATGAATCATGCTTGAAAATGGGGTTATGACTGTTTTGCCATCAGTCCCTATTGTGAAAGTTGACACACAGCCTCTGATTCTGCAGCTTCAGAGCAGTGAAAGAGTCACACGTGCCACACAGTGCAATGTTGTATAATGAACATTGCTCAGAGAGGTTCTGCATGGGGTGTATGCCCTAAGCAGGAGCAGGGCCTAGGTAGGCCTAGGTGACAGTGGGACTTGCCAGGGCCTAGCAGGGCTCAGGGGGAAACTGTTAGCTTGCTTCATGCTGGAGGCAAGTTCCAGTTTCTGCTTAAGGTAAAGAGACTTCTCTTAGGACTTCCCAGGATGAATGGTAAGCACATTGTTTTTCTCAGTGCAGCTCCACATTCCTCAATGGGGTCGATCAGCCTGGCAGTCAGAGACTCCCTAGAACTGTTTTCCTGGGGCAGTTTGAAAGTTGGGAATGTCTAGCTCTCCAAGGAAGACAGGCCTGTGTTTACCATAGCTTTCAATACAAATGTGATTCCAAGGGTTCCTCACTCTAGATGGTGCTCTAAAGCCATAGGAGAGAGTATCCACACACACTGTTCTCTAATAGAAACTGTGCAAAACCAAGCATCCATTTGTACAGAAAGGCACTCTCCTGTTGAAGCCCCACGTTGACCAAGGTTTCATCCAAACTGCTGCAGGCCTT